>NW_028300906.1:4713554-4864609 GCF_049000335.1 Polistes dominula | reverse complement strand
ATATTATATATATATCTATAATATTAATAATAAATTATTCATAAATTAATATAATAATAAATAATAAAATATATAATGTATACGTAATATTAAATGTATAAAAATATATTATAATTAAATATTTTACATTATATATATTTTAAAAATATAATAAAATAAAATAATAATATATGTTATATATTATAATATAATATTTTTATAATATTTTATAAATATTATATCTTAATATATATAAATTAAGTGTCACGTTGTTTGTCCGCAATGGACTCCTAAACTACTGAACCGATTTTAATAAAATTTTGCACACTGTGTGCAGTTTCATCCAACTTGAAAGATAGGATAGTTTATATCTCAATTTATAATCGCAATATTATTTTATTAATCGCGAATTATTTGTTTATTAACAAAGAGTCATGATTATCTTTGTTAGTTCGATAAGATTCTAACAGATGGCGGTATAAGGTAATAATTTATATGGCAAAACAACGTTTGCCGGGTCAGCTAGTTATAATATTATATTATTTTATAACTATAATATATTATAGTTATTATATAACTATATATATATATTAAATTAGCATTACATATATATAATAATTAGTATTATATATAGCTATAATAATACCAAATATTATTAATATTATTTAATATTTGTCAATTTTTTTAATCACGTAATATTGTAATAATCGATTTATTCGTTGATTTATCATTTTTAATTACTAATAATTAAGTACCATATACATATATATGGTATTAATACATACGATAATGATAATAAGATTCATTTATAATGATGATGACTTTATAATAACAGACAGGAAGGAAACAGTTTCTTCTTAAGGTTAACGATCGAAGATCGATCGATATCACGTCATGATTTCCTTTGACTTCTTAAAGACAACAACAACCTTATCTTGATTGACGTTCGTCTTTTGATCGGTACCTTTCATGTCTCTTGTATGCACGCGTGCTAGGTGAAAAAACGTCTTCCTGTCTTGATTACAATCCATTGAGTACGCGATCCGCATGACAGGTTCGTTCGCTTTACCATTTTTTTTTATTTCTTACCTTAGTTTGGTATTGTCAAAGGTAGATACCCCTTAGAGAAATATATAGAAATCATCTTTTGATGTTCACATAAAAAAGAATATATATTTATATACTTTTAATCTTTGTATAAATTCTTTACAAATGTAAATATTATATATATATTTACAAATGTAAATATATATATAAATATATATATAAATATTATATATTAGTATATATATATATATATCTTTTTTACCTTCTTTTTTTTTTTTTAATAGATCAATCGTCGTTTTCAACATCAAGAAAATATGCAGAACATTTCTTTTAAAAATTCCTCCGTCAAACTGGATTTACAGCGCATTTGTAAATGGCGTAAGATATTAAACATTTATTATTTTAACATAATAATATTTCGTATTTATTATTATTTATAGATAATATTGTAGAATGAATGATTAAAAATTATTAAATACAAGTATTGTTTATTTTATATTTTCAACTGATATATATATATATATTTATTTGTAAAAATATTCTATAATAATTTTACTCCTGCAGATATGCAACACTCCATACATTGTCGAATATGTTGCTTGCGAGCGTCATCTATCAATATGAAACAACCCCTCGAACTATGCAACTGCAGCTTACAAATATGTACAACGGTATTGCATACTCTGGGGAGTTATTTTCTACTGATAGATGGCGCTCGCAAGCAATATACCGACATGTATAGAGTGTTGCATATTTTCAGGCGCGATTTTTTCAATAATTTGAATAAATAAAATAACTATAAAATAGGAATATATAACTTAAATAAGCCTAATTGATTAATAAATTAAATTACAAATTTTTTCTTTAACATTAACAGCTCTTTTAATACGATTTTTTTAATGATATTAAAATCCAATTAAAAGAAATGCTGACTAAAAACTCTTTCAATTCGTAAAATGATGAAATGTAAATTTCAGGTTTATGAGAAAGCAAACAAAGTGGACGGAATCAGGAGAAATAAGTCTGGCTTAGTGTCGCCGACCTCGAATCGTCGAATATCCGTAAATATTTGTTCGCTGAAAAAAAAGTTAAGTGAGTTTAACCGTCAGCAATGGCAACATTGACAGCGTCAACCGAAAGGATGGAGTTACCGAAAGATATCCCTCAAAAAAGATTCATCAACACGAATTTGATATCTTTGAAATGTCTTTTATTCCTCTTTTTTTGGAGGTACGCCATGGAATTTTATTTTCAATTTCTTATTATAAAAATAATAGATCATTCAGTACATATCTCTAAACGACTTAAGTTACAAAAATTAATTGAAATATTAAATGAATGAAATTATCAAATGAAAAAAGAAAAATTCAAAACTTCAAACATATTGAATCATTCTGTTGTTAATAATATTTAATAATGTTGTTTATATTATATTGAATAATATTAAATTAATAATATTATTAAATTATGTAATATATTATTATTTTTAATATTATATTAAATAATATTAATTGATTACATTTATATATATTTTTTATTTAATATTTACTTTTAATTAAGTACTTTTAATTATTAAACTAATTAATTAAATAAGTACTAAAAAAATACTTTATTTAGTACTTATTTAAGGCAGGATTCTACTTTAGTCGCTCGAAAAAATAGGTATTTTTGTCAATTTTTTATTAGAAAACTAAGAAAGATATTGATGTAGGGTTTGTTGTGCTTCATAAATATACTCTTAAAGTACATTAAAAAATTTTTTAAATTTATTTTATACGCTCTATATACATTGGAAAGGCCCTTGAACTGAACGCCTAAAAATAGTCTAGCCTTTGCGGTGTTGTAAAAATCTTGACATCGGATTATCTGAAATGAAAAACTCGAATAGTTCTATATTCACAAAGACTACAGCAACCGGTGGTAGCAGATTTTTTCATTTACAAGCAAAAATAACAAAATGGCGTCAGTTGAAAAAAAATTATCAAAAAAATCTCTTTTTTTTTTCTCATTTTTTGTCAAAAAAAAATAGTTAAAATGAAAATTTTTTTATAAATCAGCTACCACCGGTTGATATATGTGTATAGATTATGTGGTAAAAATTTCAGACGAATCGAATAGCTAGTTTTGGAGATTTTTACAACACGCGGTTCAAAAATGTGATTCCGAGAAAAACGCATTTAAAGTTTTTTTAAATACTTTTTTTACCCGCGCACGGGTAGATTCGAGGGACGAAAAAGTACAGTTAGGATGCTCTGATCGTTTTGAAATTTTCAGAGAGTATTCTTAAATATATTTACTTACGAATAATCGGGAAAAAAAAAATTGAAACAAAAAAAATTACAAAGTAGAATTCTGCCTTAATAATAAAATAGTAATATTACTATTACTTCTTTAATATTATAAATTATATTAAAAAATAAATAATATTAATAATATTTTATATTACATATAAAAAAGAAATAACGTAAAGAATATATTTATATTTACAACAGGATTAGGTAGTCTCTTTCCGTTTCTTCCACTTCACATGCAAGAAATGGGATTGAGCATAGAAGAGATCCGACTGATTTCGATGATTTCACCAGCTGTAGCACTTCTTGGACCACTTGTCGCTGGTCCAATAGCAGATAAACTTGCAGGACATCAAGGAAAAAATGAAAAATCATCAACCGGTCGTTATTTAAGAGTAATGATAGCTATTTGTTGCGTCCTCTCAGCCATCTTTTACGCAGCCTTGCTACTTTTACCGTCCATTGAGAAAACGGAATCATCAACAGTCATGGACAAAATTGAGACAACTAATAATAGTCCAGGTTTAAAATTTAGTTGCGACGAAAATGGTGCTATAGTACAGCAAGAGAGATGCAAGGAAGATATGGATTGTCATCGTTGGTCTAACGAGGACAAGATAGGCGCATTGCTTTTAGAGAACTGTAATTACGCTTGTTATCCGATCGCTACGAAACGATGGCAATCATCGGAATCCGAAGAAGAAACCACGTCTGATCAACGAACCGTTGAGCCAGAAATCGATGAAGAAGGTAGTGCTGATGCTACCGTTACTCCTTTAGATATTGGAGGGGATTATGATGTTCAGGTAGGATTACTTTATCGGCAGGATCAAAATCTTAATACTTTTTTTCTAATTATAGAATAATCCGACCGAAAGTTATTATCACATTTTTTCTACTATATTTTTAGTAAATTATTTAATTTTCTTTTTTTGGGTAGGATTTAGGAGAGTCCAAAAAAATCCGTAGATTTATAATACCCGGAAACGAACCACCCCATCTTTGTTTTAAAGACGGCGACAACGTGGTTTGTCACGTTTACACTGAATACTCTGAAGATTTATTATTAAACGTTAGTTTAAAACAAGCTATTAATGCGGAAGATAGAGAAGCTTGGTGCGCGTATCCTGTTACGGAATACTTCGATTGTCGAATACCACCTGAACTTGAGACGAGAATGGTCGAATATAATAAAACTTGTGCGATAGAATGTGACTTAAAGGATCCTTACGTTACTCCAGGTATGCAAACTCAAATGTCAAGTTGTATCAACTATAACCAGAATAATATATAAACATTTCGCGCTTGTTAATTTAGGTAGCATATTAGCTGAGAGTCAATGCTCACAACCGTCCGGGCTAGCTGAGTTAACATTTTGGACTTATTTAGTAATTCGATCGATTGCTGACATTTTTCCAACAACTGCTGTAGCCTTGGTAGATGCAGCAATTGTTATAGCAACTCGAGAAACTTCTTCGGGTCGCGGAGACGTTGGACGACAATTAGCATTCGGTTCTCTTGGATTTGCCATTTTTGGTCCACTCACTGGTTATCTTAGTACTCTTTTACAAGGTGCAAACAGAACTTACTATCTACCAATCTTAATACACGCCGGACTGATGCTTCTCGTAGCAATAGTTGCTTTAGCAGCGAACAGTATGCCACTTAGTCCACCTGAATGGTGGTGGCATACTAGGAGTGGAATGTTAGCCTTGCCTATGAGCGCTATCAAAAGATATGGTAGCGAGACTGCTGCTCTTGTCATTGTACTTGTTGTAATGGGTATTTTCTGGAGTGCTATGGACAGTTATTTACCACTGTGAGTAAAAATTATTTTATTTTTGTTAATGTTCATTCTTGAAAAACTTGAATTTATTTCGTAGGTATCTTCAAAGGCTAGGAGGTGATGGATTATCTATCGGTGTTGCTATGACTGTTGGAGCAGTCCCTGCATTCCTATTTCTTTGGAAATCTGAACATCTCGTTGATTACTGTGGTCATAGTAATTTACTCATCACTGCCTTTACCGTTTATATTATTAGGTAAGTAGGTGAGTCTATTTTCTTCTTAGAATTTAATAAAACAAAATGTTTTTAATGAGAGAATTTTGTATTGTTACAAAATGAATCTTTTTATTCCTGTTTATATTTATCTTTAATATTTTCCTTTTGTAGGTTTACTGGACTGAGTTTTGTCGGAGGACCATGGTGGTCATTAATTTCCGAAGGTTTAGAAGTATTCACATTAGGTATCATGTGGGTTACTGCAATTCTTTATCTGAGACATCTCGTCCCTCGTCATTTAACAGTAACTGCTCAAGCTTTGCCTGTGATTGCTCACTTTTGCATTGGTAGGTGTATTCATATATGTGTGGTCTTTTAAAAGAAAAGTTAAAAGAAGTTTAGTTCTCTTTTTATTGGACACTCTATCGATTTCCGATAATCTTGACAAACTTTTTAATGACACTTCTTGAAAGAACTTTTTCGTATTCTTGTCTGCTTTTTAATTTATTTTTTTATTTTTATTTTTTTTTTTTTTATTATCAATATCATCTCACTTTAAGAAATAAAAACTTTAGAAGAGAAATAAAATATTAATAATAACTAAGTAAACATTTATTACATATATACATAACATTTATAATAATAAATATTTGATTTAGCTGTGTTTGTATTTATTGTTATTATTCTTATTATTATTATTATATAATAACATATATAGAAAATGTAAAATGTACATGTGTGTGTGATTTATATAGGTCGATGCATCGGTGCTGTAATTGGAGCTTACATAAATATCGAAAATGCTAGTGCAGTTGATTCATTGAGATTTGTATTCCGTTGCATGGCCGTTGCTGCAGCAATTGTAGCTGCATCGTACTTTATACTTTATCACGGTTTATTAAAACCACGATGTCATGCTCAAACTGTTCAAGGCCCAAGACAACCTCCCTCAATTGTATTAGGTAAATATATTATTTATTAAATAATTACATATAATATATATATATATATACATTTAAAAATATAATCAAACTTAATTCAATAATATTCTAATTTTAATTTTATTTCTTTACCAAGCAGCCATGAATGGAAATGGTAATTATACACCATTGAGGGTTTATCATAATGGTATGGGTAGAAAAGGTCAATTCAGATATTAAATACCATGTAAAAAAATTAAAAAAAATATATATATAAACGAAAAATGACCTAATTAAAGATCAATGGTGCTTTCACCTTTATATCGTTCTAAAATACATAGATATTTTTTTTATATTTTATTTTTAATTAAATATTTAGTTTTATTTAATTATAAAGTAATAATAAAATACTCATATTCGTTATTAAAAAAAAAAAGAAAATAAAAGAAAAAAAACTCTTGTACGTATTGCATATGTATATCATGATAGAAATGTATGTATAGAAAGATGATTTATTTTCTTTTAATTTTTTATTATTATTATTATTATTATTATTATTATTATTATTATTATTATTATTATTAATTCTATTACTATTTTCGTTCATACCATTGAAAATCTCTTCATTCACTCATACACAATATCTACAAAAAAAAGACATCTAACAATAACAATTGTTTATAAGTTTCAAGTATAAAAAAAGGAAGTACGCTGTGACTAAACTAAAAAAACGTATTTGTTATAAATACGATTAAAGTAACTATATATATATATATAGAACAACGTATAACATATCTTTTTTATAAACTATTTTCTCCCTTTTTTTCTCTTTTTATATTTTATCAAAGATAATAAAAAAAATAAAATGTGTGATAAATATGCATCAAACATTACTGCCTTTTCCTTCCTCTTAATAAAAAAAAAGAAAAGGGAGAGTAGTTTTTTTTTCAAATAACTCTTCGAAACGATTATGTATATAACATTAAAAGTTAGATTATTATAATTATAATTATAATTATTATTATTATTATTATTATATTAATCTTAAAATAATAAATATATATGTATGTATGAAAAAACAATATGCAAACAAGAATTGATAGAAATAGTACATGAATTATTCAAAAGTCAGTTATTTAGTTGAATGTATGTATGTAAGTATGTGTACATGAGAATACTATAAAATAAAATACATTAAACGAAATATAATTAAATTATAATTATTATGAAGCTGTTATATATGGTAGATTTGTATGCTTTAAATATTAAAAAATTAAAACCTCTTTAATAATTTATATATGTTATCGTAAAAGATCGAAATTTGAGAATGACAAGATTGACATGGTCAAATCATACCAAATATGACGGTGAAAGATCGAATATTTGTTATGTATATCATAATAAAAATGTATGTATTTTCTTATTCGAAATATGATTACATTAATATTTCGAATATACACCAAGTAACCATATAAATCTTAACATTCTCCAATTTCTATCACTTTCATGTTAAGATATATAATTAATTTATTCTAATTAATAATATATTTAAAAATAAAAATTTCCTTTAAAGATTATAAATTTGACGATGCATTATATTGTATCCTTTTCATATTGTGCGTTTACTTTTAATGCATCCTGATAAAATGAAGTTTTTGTTTTTACATTAATTTTCAATGATAATTCTCATAGGTATATGTAAAAAAGTAAGTATTATTATTTAGACAATATACTTTTGTTTAAATAATAGGTGCATTGATATTGTATAATAGGAAATTAAAACAGATCTTTTCTTGATAAGAATTTTATATACTTTTGGACAATATATATATAGATATATATATGTACCAATAATATATATACACTCTTATTACTAAGCATTCAGTAATTGCATTTTCTGACAATTTTCATAAAAATTAATATACACTAGTGTTAGTCGTTATTTTACTATTCTTTTTATTACGACTATCGTTATTATTATTATTATTATTATTATTATTACTATTGTTGTTATTATTATTGTTATGATTATTACTACTAAATTGTATAAGAACGAATTTCTATATTCTAAATATTTTTTTTTAGATATAATACAAATATATTCTTCAAATTCATTCATAAAAAAATATACAGTAATAATAATAAGGGAACAAATGAAAATAAAAATGTCGGTTAATGTTCTAAGAAATGAATATTTTTATCTAATGATTTATTAAGACTATGTCGTCCAGTGATATCACGTTGGTGTCGCATTAAGCTGATAAGACAAATACCGACATCAAAGCAACTGAGATTCTTTTCTCAGTTACTTGTGTACCGGACGTCATAGTTTAACGTACAATATTATTCTAACAGATATATTTAATTTGAATAATGAATAATTGTTCTCTAAAATGATTATTCTATAAAATTATTATCAAACAAAGATCCAATTGTTTTAAATAAATATAAATGTAACAATGATATCAAATTATTGTTGCATGTATATTATCTAATGCATGTTCTGTTTTTATTACATTAAATCTATATTTTTATATCGACAAGTATTAACAATACAGAAATCGGAAATGTTAATAAGTATGCTCTTATTTATAAGCATAAATTCATTTGTCCAATAGTGACGAATAATTCCATTACGAATTTATTAGGTCGCTTTTATTACATTTTCTTAATATTGTGTTAATCTTCGATAATGGTGATATCATCTTCGGCAGTAGAATTGTTTACATTTGTTTCGTTAGTTATTAATGAATTTATAACATTTTCTATAGCTTTTTTTATATTTATATTTTGTTTTTCGTCTGTTGTATTGTTCGTCATTGTCATATGTTCTTTTTCTAATTCTGTATTTATATTTGTTTCATTGATTGGAATTTCCTTTATCCTAAGATTATTTGAAACAGATTTAGAATCTGAAAGTAGAGATTCTACTTCCATTAAATCATCATTTACGGTTTCCTTTTTACTATGTTCTTCAAGATTTTCTTGCAACGTTAAATCAGTGGATTCGCTTAAATTATTGGATGGAATTTCATTAACTAATGTTTCTGGAATACTTGAATCTGTTTCTACGTCTATAAGACTTTCTAAAACAATTTCATTTGATTTATCATCTATCTCTATTCCATGATCTTCAATATGTTGCAAATAATTTATAAATTGTTCTTCATATTTGCCAACATGTTCATTTGACGTTGCTACAGGTGCTGAAATGCTGTCTTCTTCAGTCGAAGAATCATTGTTAGTTTTCGTTAAAACCGAATGTCCAATTATTTTTTCATAATCCTTCGATTCAAAGTCAAATACTTGTATTGATTTATCTTTACAAACAACAGAAGAAGTTTCAACACTTTGATCAACCATCTTCTTATTATCAGAAGAAGATTTTAGAGCATTAGTTGAAAGTATAAGTTCAGATAGTTTAATAGTTGTCACATCTTCGTTGTCAGATTCTTCTGCAGAATCTGCTGCGCAAATCATATCAAGTGGTATTTCATGATTTTTGTCAAGTGATGATGTCCTGTTAATTCTTTCTTCAATTATTTCACTTTCTTTATTTTGAGATCTTTCCCAACTATTGTAATCTCTTATTACCCTGTCATTAATATATGACATTTGAATAATGGTGTTGTAAACTTCCTTATAAAGAGACCGAATTTTATATCGTGTTTCTTGTATACTATTCTTATTCGCATATTCACTTTTTGTATCTTCAAGTATTTGATTAAATTTAACTTTAATATTATTAAAAACGTCATTAAATTGTTCTTTATATGGATATAATACAGTTTGACCCAAACTTTTGTCAGATTTATTTAAAGTTGTATCCAACTCGCGTAAAGGCTGTTCTACTTCTTTATTAATTTTTATTGTATTAATATTACAACTACTATCTGTACTCACGAGTGCTACTGGTACAGCTACTGTTGACGATGAATTAGCATTAACTGTAGTATTATTATCAACAACAGGAGGTGTATTTTGTGTATTTGGAGAATTCACCACTGAAATAGCCATTGGTTCATCAGAATCACTATCCAAATTTATAACACTTGGTGTCACCATCATTTTTATCGTTTGTTTTGGCTTTGGCAGCAAGACTCGAGATTTAGTTAACGCCATAGGATGATTTGTATTTGGAATAGTTACCATTCGCGATGCAGGATAATATGTTTGATATGAATTCTTATTTGGAACATGTGAAATTAAAGCTTGCATCGGATTAAATGGTGCTGTCGATTGCAGTAATTTAACAGTGGGCACTGCAGTGATGTTAGCGCTAGGATAGGTCTTTGCATTAGGTGCATCAACTTTCTCTTGAACGGTTTGATTAGGTCGTGGAGATGATTGATTTTCTTGTGTTTTTGATGAAACAGACAGAAAAAATGCATTGCTTGACTTTGCACTAGTGTTAGCAGTTTTTACACTTGTAAAAGAATTTAACGACGTACTTAATTCAGGAGGCTTAGGACTATTTTCAGTGGACGAAGGACAACATTGTCTTATTGGTAACAATCTTGGAATACTTCCATTAGATAAAGTTAATCTTCTATGCTTGTATCTTTTTTTTAATACTCTCCGTTTTGTTGTTATTGGTTCATTATTAACTTTAGGATCATATGTTTCATCTTCATCTTCATCTATATCTGAAGATCCAGTCCTTTTGCGTTTACGTTTTTTTCTACGTGGACAACATTCAGTCTCATCTAAATTCATTCTTTCTTCCAATTCTTCTGGTGTTAATGACTCATCGTTTTCCAATTTTCTACAAAAATGTAAATAAACATTAGATTTAAATGATTAATACACAGAATAGCTCTCTAATATTTATTTTTCTACAAAATTAGTACCTTGTAACTGTTTGTACATATTTTAACAAAGCCCAACATGTAGCCCTAGTAGCGTACAAATCTGCCGGATTACAAACAAAACATTTCCACTTTTCATCAGCCTCAATTTTTTTCTTACTAACGAATCAAAATTCCTTCTAATACATTTATAACAAAAAGTATTACTGCAATAGGAACAACAATATAAATTGCCGCCATTTGCACACCATCTACAGAACATATCAGTAGCGTCATCTCCTAAAACAATCTCTTTATAACTATATGGTATTGTTAATTAACAGGTGGCGTATAAAATATAGAAAAATATATATACCTTGTTCGAAAGTACCATCTCCATAAAATTCTCTACAGTTAGCGCATAATAATGTACGCAACACAGGATGTTCAAACATATTTTTTGCTTCAGCTGGAGCTGAGCCTATATGCACATCACATGCCGTACAATGAAGTTTACGAAACCTTACTACAGAAATATCTATGGGAAAAGTAATAACAATTTCTTCGTCGTTAAATTTCTAGCAATAATAATAATAATAATAATAATAATAATAATAATAATAATAATAATAATAATAATAATAATAATAATAATAATATTTAATATGAAATTGAAACATTGTAACAGCAAACTACCAGCAGAACTCCATGGTAATCCAATAATAATAATTATTATTATTAATATTTATAATTTTAATGTTAATCTATTTATTAGTATTAGTAATAATAATAATAATAATAATAATAATAATAACAATAATAATAATAATAATAATAATAATTATAATCATAATATGCTCTTAAGTGAATACAAAAATGGGAAATATAAAAATATTAAAGGGACAAAGAAAAATTGTTAAATCTTACCATTGTCAAACATAAGCTTATAGAAACTACTTTCTTCTTGAGAAATTGGCGGTGGGGTAATGGTTACGAAAGGAATTAAATCCTTCGATGTAACTAAAAAACGTACGTAAGCTAGGTTAGTCTTAAAAATTCACATTGTACATTTTGACAGGTTAGAATTATTCAATAATCCTACCGTTTTTCTTCCTTTTAACCTCTTTCACCTCGTCTACTTGCACTTCAAGCATACTTGAAATATCCATATCGATCAAATTTAACATGAAATAATGTTGACTGGATGCCTTTCAAAACACATTCTACAGTAACGCCATTTTCTTGCGTAGACATACCGGCCCAGGGCCCGTCCAGTTCAACCGGTCCGCTATTTATATTTATCTCTTCTTATTTATTTGATTTATTTGATAATTGATTTAAAATGATTTTAATTTTTATTTTCTTCATTAAAATCTTTTATTAAATTAATATTTTATTAAACTCATTGGAAATATTCTTATTCTTGTCTTATCAAGTCGCGTTAGATTTTAAATATTTTCCCGCTCAATATTCCGACCAATGAGAGATAAATCGTTTCCTTACTTTAATATCGTTATTCGATTATTACAAAATCGATTGTAACGATTTTTTGCAATTGTCATGTGATCATTGATCAATATGTCAACTTCATAACATAGTATTGATTGAAATAATTAACGTTAAATTGTTTTTTTTATAAATTGTTTAATACAGTTATAATTAATGATAATATTTTTACAAAGTTTTTGTACAATATTTTTAATATAAAATTCTTTTTTTCTTTCAGAGATTATTTTTAACAAGTTTCATAGATTTTTTAGGTAAGTATAAATATTGAAAGTGTTTCTCGTTGCGATGGCGGGAAGGTTTATTTACAAATGGCGTTTCATAGGTAGCAACATGGTGGTCTGATTATCTAAAGTATTTAAAGAAGAAAAATGATGGAGGAATCTAAGGAAAATTTCATTGAAAAATCAGCTGAACGGTTAACCAAAAATGTACAGAATATGGCTAATTATCGAAGTCTTTATAACGAAATTCAAGTAGGTATTGTACTCATGTACTACATGCATCAATTGAATTTATTATTTAAACTTTTTTTTTATTATCTTCAGAGACTCGTTGCTTCGACTGTTGTAAAAAAAGACGATTTTAAAAATACTCTACTCGATGCTCTCAAAGTAAATGGATTAGAGACTGAGCTTAGAAATACTGTGTTTCATTGGGTACGATCGCAGGTACATTTTTATTTATTAATGTATGTATTCATTTTTCTTTTTCTTTTTCTTTTTCTTTTTCTTTTTTAGGTCTTATTTTGTTTATACGTTTCATATTTAATTGCAAATATTTTTATACAATTTTTATTCAAGTAGGATTCATTGAGATCGAAACCAATACTCGCTGAAAATACTGATTTGACTTACTTAAAAAAAGTTCAAATTCAATGGGAGCGTCGTATTCAAAAATCTTTAAATTCTATGTGCATTGAATTAAACGTTCCATTAGCTCGTATAAGACCCAACGCAGATAGAGAAGAACTTGCTGAAAAATGGAACGAACTTAGTACTTACGATATTGGTAAAAAAAAATAATAAAAAATTATTTTCATAAATAATTCATATTATTTTAATATTAATAATTAAATTTTGTTTGCATAGATCTGTCTCGATACAGGCCATTGTATGCTCCAAAAGATTTCTTAGAAGTATTGTTTTCTATACGTGATCCAGCGTTTAAAAAACATCCGTATGTATGCATAAACAATTAAATAAATAATATAATGATTAAAATAAATTTTGATATTTTTTTTAGCGAGGAATTAAATTGGGATTTTAGTCACATACAAATTCGTGTAAGAACACTTGCAGAGCTGGTATGTATTTTTAATTAACATCGTAAATAATTGTGTGTTACCAATATAAATAATATTTCATAAATATCAACACACAGAGATGCTTGTACGTTGAATTAGCTCAAGGTATGCCTTTGCTTGGTGTTAATCCTGATATGCCAGCCACAGGAAATTTCGTTAATTTAGAAGCCGAAAGAACTCATATAGGTGAAAGAGTATTAAGTACAAATTATGTGCCAATTGCGCAGGAATTTTTAAAAAAAGGAGCACCACGTGCTTTAAGAGGACGTCTTTGGTCTCTTGTTTTAGGATCAGCCATTAAAGATAATGTATATAATTTATGCATCTCTTAATAAAAATTTAAATATTTATATAAAAAAAAAACCCATACTTTCACATATTATAGGACATCGAATATTACGAGGAATTGAAAAGTATGGTCTTGCAATATGATATTATTGTTGATAAATTAATTATAAAGGTAATATTCTATATAATTAATTTTTTTTTTTTTTTGTAAATTAGTTACATCAATTATGATTTTTATATTTTAGGATGTACAATTAACAGCGAGTAACGACGATCAATATTTTGTTTTTGAAGATGTTCTTTATAAAACGATGCTGTGCTTTTCAAGGGACTCGGAAGTATTAACTCCGGTTACTACCGACAGAAGTGCAGGTGGTCAAGTGATACATGCGGTTTTACAAGGGAAACCTGCAACCTTAGAAAATACTTTAGTATTCCCTCCAAGTGGTGTAATACCATTCCATGGATTTACTATGTATGGTAGGGAAATTAAGAATTATGTATTTAATTTTTTAGAAGATATTTGATATTTTTTACGATCTATCATAATTATAAAAATAATATTTAATATTTTATATGCATAAAGTTATTCTTTTTTTTATTTTTAAGCTACTCCATTCTGTTATTTGTACGATGATCCATGCATCATGTATTATACATTTCGAGCATTTTATTTACGTTATTGGTTTCGTCTTCACACAGTCTCGAGTCACGAGCAAGGTATAGTTGCATTATGTTTATTATTTGAAAGACTATTACAATGCTATGAACCTCTGTTATGGGCCCATTTTAAGAACATCCATTTACAACCGTAAGTTTCTTATATCTTTTATTTAATTATCATTATTATATTTATTGATATCATTTTTTAATTTAATTTTATAGAATTAAAGTAGTATTCAAATGGTTGATGAGAGGCTTTAGCGGTTACTTACCACCCGAGCAATTATTATTTTTATGGGATTTAGTATTGGCATATGATTCTTTAGAAATAATAGCTCTTCTTGCCGTGACTATTTTAAGTTTTAGAAAAGAAAATTTGATGCAGGTCAATACTCAGCACAACGTTGAAGTAAGAAAAATCAATATGGATATATCTTTTACAATTAAAAAATAAATCAATGTTATTATTCACAAATTATATGTTTTTTAGGCTGTCTTAGCAGATTTATCATCGTTAAAAGTGATACCTTTATTACAGTTAGTCTTATTGAAAGAATAATTAGATTGTTTTGATTGAAATCGAAAAGAACTATCGTCAAACTTGCCAGTCAAATTTAAATGACTTTCGAAACGCCTGTAGATCTGCAACCCGTTCTACATGTAAGCGAAAATGCACATTTTCAAAAATGGCAATAACTTTTTTGGTTAGATTTAATTAGAATTTATTATAAATTATTATTGATTATAATCATGTAGTATACATTTACATTTACATATTATTTTAAATCGTCTACGTTGACAATAAGAATACATATGTAAGTTTATTGAGAGGGGTGGACATGCCTGTTTCCGGCCAATGGAACACGATCGAAACTACAAGCTACGCTCACACACGTAATCGTATAAGCAGTCATTATGACGTCATCCCTTGGAATCGTACAATAAAACAGTTTAAAGCAATTAACAATTATTCTCGTTTGTGGTATAATTTGTAATAAGCAGCGATTAACACATAATCATAATAATTTAGATATATAAGAATTTATTAGCCATTTTGTTATATCTTTAGTTTGATTTAAATATAAAAATGAGAGATAGTTTTTTAAAAAATGTAAAAAATATACATTTAACAATTTTGTAAAATGTATCATTGAATTTAAGAAAAGAAATGATATTAAAATCTCAGTAATATTTGTATCGATGTGTCGATTCTCGAAAGTAGTGTAAGTTGGATGACGTCGATTCTCAGATGCGCGAACTCTCTGTAAAAAGCTTTGTACTAATCGAGTATACCCTGTAGTGTTCGTGCGATGCACGAAAGCAGAGACGCCTACTACTTGCTGTCGCCAATTGTGTTTATATAGTCGTATTCTAAAATATCCTATCAACTATCTCCTTTTAATTAATTTAAAGTGATCATTTGTCGCTGAATTAGTGTAATAATCGATAAATTGTAAGTAATAGTAATTACATTTGTAATGTGAATGTGTTCAAATCCATTTTTCTTTTTAAATGTAATAGAATGTGTCGTCTATGTATATGTACGTGCGTTCTCTCTTACCGTGTAGAATTGTAGTTATTAAGGGTGGGGTGGTTTTCACCCCCAAATTATTAGTCATACTCGAGTTTGTGCCACTGGCTGTCGTTCTCGGTTCAGCGTTCTTTACAAATAATTCGATTATCGTCAAATTGACATTTTAGTTTTATCTTTCTGGTCTTTCAAACTCGATAATGAAAGTGGTAATAAGTCTTGTTAATCATAGCACGTCGATCACCGCCCATTGAAACAGGACGAAACATCTGGATCGTTTGTTTTATCAAATATATCATAAATATATGTACTTCCGCTTTTTCTTCTTTTTTTTTCTTTTTGCCTAGATAATAATGATTTTCGACCTCATAGATAAATATATATATATATATATATATATATATATATATATATATATATATTTATATGTATATACTTATATACCTATCATACATATGCATATATATATATATATATATATATATATATATATATATATATGAATGAATATATGTATGAATGAGTATTACAATACTTTTTAAATAAAATAATTTGTATTTTCTTTTCTAATTATTTGTTTTTTTTTTCTTTAGGTTTGCATTGTTCCATAAGATTACATGATTTAAGAGCAATTCAAATCGAAGAGAAATCAAAAATAACACCACAAGATGGCTTGGCGTTTCAAAGCATCAAAATATAAAAATGCTGCACCTATCGTACCTAAACCAGAAGCATGTATTCGAGATATCTCAGTAGGATCCTACCAGACTTATGGGAACAATATTACAGCTTCTGCTGCATTCATGGCATTTAATGTGGATCATAATGGTATTTTCGATAAAAACATAATAATACTTACAACATTATTATACATTAAGTATATATTTCAAATATTATCTTATGTATTTCTTGTAGGATCTAGTTTGGCTGTATTGCCACTGGAAGATTGCGGTAGAAAAAGTAAAACTATGCCATTGTTACATGCTCATGCTGATACTGTAACTGATATGGAGTTTTCACCTTTTCATGACGGCCTACTTGCTACTAGTTCGCAAGATTGTTTGGTAAATTTAGTGGATTTGATTAATGTTGTATATCTACTATATTTTTCTATCTTTTTTCTATACCAATAACATTATTTTCTTATCTATTAGGTAAAGTTGTGGCATATTCCAGAAACTGGATTGGAAGAATCTCTTTGTAATCCTGAATGTACATTTTCTCATCGACAAAGAAGAGTAGAAGCAGTTTGTTGGCATCCAGCTGCTGAACACCTTTTAACAACTGCCTCATATATGACTTTAACTCTTTGGGATGTCCTATCTCAACAAGAATTATTTTGTAATAGAGATATTTTATTATTACAATTATAATGTTGTTTTACACACAGTAAGTTTGTTTAAGATCTAAAATATTTGAATTATTTTGCAGCTAACAGTGATCATACTGAAGTAATACAATCATTAAGCTGGAAACAAGATGGAACTATTTTAGCAACATCTTGTAAAGATAAACAAGTGCGAATTATTGATCCTCGTGCATCAACTTATGTTGTTAATTCATGCTCGAGTCATATGAGTATCAAGGATTCTAGAATTGTATGGTTGAATAACTCTGACAGAATATTAACTACAGGATTTGATGCAGCACGTCTTAGACAAGTATACATAAGGGATTTGAGGCATCTTAACGAACCAGTTAAAACATTGGAATTAGATTGCAGTACAGGGTATGGATTCATTGTAATTGTAATTAATCAATGCATAGAATAGCTACTAAAATTGAATGTATTTTGTTTTAGGATTTTAATGCCTCTTTTCGACCCTGATACAAACATGCTATTTCTTGCGGGTAAAGGTGATACCACTATCATGTACATGGAAGTTACAGATAAGGATCCTTATTTGGTAGAAGGAATACGTCACAGCGGAGAACAAACTAAAGGCGTGTGTCTGGTACCGAAAAGAGCTCTCAATGTTATGCAGGCTGAAGTCAATAGATTATTGCAACTCACATCCAATATGGTCATTCCCATCATGTATCAAGTACCTAGAAAGGTAAAAATGGTATTTTCAGTTAATAAAATACATAGTACACATTCTATTATATATTTATTTTAATTTATTATACTTATTTTTTTAGACATATAGAGATTTTCATGCTGATATTTATCCTGACACTAATGGTTCTGTCGCTCAAAATAATGCAGCAGCATGGATCAAAGGCCATAACGCACCTGTTCCAAAAATATCGTTAGATCCTGCCAAGAGAACCAAAGGTGAAGACCCCATAACTGTAAGTAAACATTTTTCCAAATACATCTATGTGTGTCATTTAATAAATTATTACAAATATATTGTAGATTATATATTTTAAGATTAAATGCCATCTCATTCTGTATTAAGCGTTCATTTTTTCGATAGACGCACGTTTTTCAATGCTTATGTATGCCTGTATTTATATAGCAAACAAGAGACAAGTGCTGAAAATTTAATTACATTTTATAGAAACACACGCTTTTAGAAATATATTGTTATAAATATTGTTGAATGTTTTTTATCAGATTTATTCGTTTTATTCTTATTTTATTCTTTTTTTATTAAGAGAAAATATTTTTTGTGTTTGCTATATACCTAAATTATTTTGCTGTGTGACTCGTACCTCTTGTATTATTATTTATATTATATTTTTATTCTTCATATTGCAACATTCGTGTAAATGTAGCAAGGTATTTATTTGTAAACTGTATCATGCATATTATGCATATATTTAGAAAAAGTATTAATTTCTAATATATTTACTTTGCTATATGTGTTTACATTATTAAAAAGTATTTAAATATAGGTTAGGTATTTCAAGAATTAATGGGCATATATGTATATATGTGTATATATACATATATACATATATAAATGAATTATACTTTCCCAGAATATGCATATGTCATTTTTCTTTTCTTTCATTTCTCTTTTTATATTTTTTGTATATTTTTCATATTTCAGATATCCAATGTATATTTTATAGTTAATACATTAGCACTATTGAAAGTGTTATTCCTGGCACGTGTAATTGTAATGGCAATTGATGTTCTATAGCTTAATCTATCAGCGTAAGTAATATTAAGTTCGCGTAAAACTAAGTTATGTATTTTTTATGATTTTCATTATTTTCTATATGCTCAATACATACATAGAGTAGTTTGATAATATATATATTATATATATATATATATATATATATATATATATATATATATATATATATATGAATTAGATTAGTTGATACATTTTTATTTAGTTTCTGTTACTAAGTAAAATAGATAGAAGTGTTTTTGTGTGTATGTATGAAAGAAGCTTGTAGATATTATTATTATTATTATTATTATATATTTATATAGTATATAATTTAATGTAAACGCAAATTAGAAACTATGCAATTGGACATTCATAAGTGGTTTGACTAGTTTGCGTCATTAAGGAATTTACCGTACCTTTAGGTACACAAAGGAAATTTAACAACACTGAAAGAAAACCAACATGAAATTAAAGTGGAATCAATCAAGTCTCCTAAATCAATAACTATCGCAACGCCAAAAGGATTTTGCAAAGCAACTCAAGGTATCAATCACGAAAAGGAGAAGAACTTAGAGAATGATATCGAGAAGATTGAAGAAAATAAAAAGATAGAGATAGAAGATGAGAAGATTAAAATGCAGAATGGTGGACAAACAATACCACCAAAGCCTTTACCCAGAGCATCAAGAACTAACAGCGTTTCCGAGGATGAGCCTAAACCCGTAGCACGACCGCGTACATCACCAAGTCCAGGATCCGTCGTTACGTCTGTCAATCCAAACGCAATCAGCGGATACAAGGTTGTAAATTAGTTACAAAAGAAAAGAACAAAACAAAATAAAAATCAAGCACAGGCGTTTATTTTGTATGTGTGATTTCGGTGTGCGTTTTCATCTTTGCCATTTATTTTCATATATCATCATATTTTTATAAACACATCTTTTCTAACACTTATATAATATATTTTAATTGTTAATGACTCATATCTCGATCATATCGTAATCTCGTATTCAAATTATTATTATTATTATTATTATTATTATTATTATTATTATTATTATTATGATTTCGCAATTACAAATTAATTTGTTTTCTTGTAATATTTAATGCAACAAATTGTTTTCTAATGGTATTTTAAACAAAAAGGATCAATGTATAAATATCTTTTCTTTTCACAGCCTCGCCTTGGACCAAAACCATTTCAAGCAAAATCTGGTAGTCAGGAATTCTCCTTCGACAAGGTCTTTTCTGTACCAGTTGCACCAAATAATGATACAAATGGTTATCCAAATGATATTGGTATCCCAATGGATAATGCTATCGATCCCGAAAAATCACCAACGTTTTCTAACGAACGTATGAAGGAGGCAGAGAATGGAAAAAGTGATTCTAGTTCATTGGAAGAGGATGCGAATTCAAGCGACTCTGGATATAAACCTAAAACACCAAGCACAGCAGAGAGGCGAAAAGTTTTTGAAACTAAAGTTAAGGATGAATCGCCTGAGAATGAAGACATTGGCGGTTTTGAACGTGGTAATGTTAATAGAAACTCAATCGCAGAAAGGCGACGTTTGTATGAAAGTAGATCTGTATCTGTAACTGATGGAAATTTAGCCGAGAAAGCAATGGGATCGCCGACGATGTTACGAAGACGAGATTCTTTCAAAACTAAGAGCGAGGTAATTAAAGAAGATGACGTTAAGAAAGTTGTACCAATGTTGCGCCAACAAAGTATGGATCCACGCTTGGAAAAGGTTGAACCAATTACAACACCAACTCCTAAAAGAACATCCACAGTATTTGGTATAAAATCATATATAAAACAATTTTAATAACATAAATATATTACAATATTTTAATGTTATATCGTATAAAAAAAGAAAAGAGAGATTTTAAGTATCTAGAACTAATATTTTTATTTATAGGTCGTGTATCCAAATTCAGACATCTTAAAGGTACACCTGGTCATAAATCAACTCATATTGAAAACGTAAGAAATATTAGTCGCCAGATATCAGGAGAATGCGATGGTTTTCATGGTATGTATGTGTTTAAAAATGAGATAGAAACTTTCTTATTAAACAAATCTTACTAATGTAAAATCAATTGTAGCAAATTCCGATCGCGTTGCTGTACCTCTGAGTGGACCTGGGGGCAAAATTGCAGTATTAGAATTGAAAAAAACAGGTAGATTGCCTGATGGTGTTATGCCAGCATTAGTTCATGGAGCAACAGTGATGGATTTCCAATGGGACCCATTTAACAATCAACGATTGGCAGTCGGTAAATTAAAGAAAACAAATTCATCTAACATCTAATAATAATAATAATAATAATAATAATAATAATAATAATAATAATAATAAAAGTCTTTCATATATATATCACAATAATTATTTATTATTCAGCATGCGACGATGGAATGATCAGACTATGGGAAATACCAGAATCTGGATTGGCAGAGCCAACGAATGAACCAAGTCACATAATAGAAGCACACGCTGATAAAATTTATTTGATAAAGTATCATCCATTAGCATCTGACGTACTCGCATCAGCATCGTACGATATGACAGTTAAACTTTGGGATTTATCACCTTTAACATCAGGAGAATCAAATCAGTTATCAAAGATAACATTGTTAGGGCATACAGATCAAATATTTAGTTTAGCATGGTCACCATGTGGTCAGTATCTTGCTAGTGCATGCAAAGATGGAAAATTACGGATTTACAAGCCAAGATCCAGTGACGTGCCTATAAAAGAAGGAAAAGGACCAGTAGGTACTCGTGGTGCAAGGGTTATATGGGCATTGGAAGGCAGATATCTTGTTGTAATGGGCTTTGACAAGTATGTTGACTTCATTCATTAAATTATTTCATTTGGATGTATGTATAATATTTCTGTACCATTATTTCTTTTCCTTTAGGGTCTCTGAAAGGCAAATAATGGTATTTAAAACTGATAATCTTAATCAGCCTTTGAATACAGTCGGATTGGATGTTTCTCCTGCGATTTTGATGCCATATTACGATGAAGATAGTTCAACCTTATTTTTAACTGGTCGTGT
The DNA here is from genome assembly GCF_049000335.1 of Polistes dominula. Classification (NCBI taxonomy): domain Eukaryota; kingdom Metazoa; phylum Arthropoda; class Insecta; order Hymenoptera; family Vespidae; genus Polistes; species Polistes dominula. Next base: position 4,842,144 of record NW_028300906.1, on the reverse strand, counting down.
AAGTTTTTTTCTTCCTTTTTTAAATTTTAATCAAATTAAATCATAGCTTTATTGAAAATCTATATTTTTAGGGAGATTCTACCATATATGCTTACGAAGTTACGGAAGAAGCTCCTTATTGTTGTCCTCTGAGCCATCATCGATGCAGCAGTTTGCATCAAGGATTATCATTCCTTCCTAAGAATAGATGCGATGTCGCAAGCGTAGAATTTGCGTCTGCTTTAAGGCTAACGAATAACACCATTGAACCATTAAGTTTCACGGTGCCACGTATCAAGGTATTTTGAATATTTAAAAAAAAATAGATGTACATAATTAATAATTAATAATTAATAATTGATATATAATATTTTATAATATTTAGAGTGAATTATTCCAAGACGATCTTTTCCCACCAACTAAAATTACATGGAAGGCAGCATTAACTGCCAATGAATGGTTCAGTGGAATTAATAAACAGGCCTCAAGAATAAGTCTTAAACCACCTGGTATGGATAACTGTAAGTATAATTATTAATTTACAAGTAATACATTAATTAATAGTATACAATAGATATAATTTGATATCTATAGTAACAGAGAATCAAGGACAACCAGCAGTTACTACTGTGCCATCTGCAACAAAACAATCAACGGGCCCATTTTCAATCTCTTCACAACCCTTCAGTAGGCTTGGTTGGAACACGGACGTCAGAGCAAAACAAGAGGAGGTAAATTAATATTATTATAGTTATTATTATTTTCTGCATGTATAATTTTTTTCTCTGAGAATCACACATTGAAGAATGATTTATTTTAATGATAATAGAACACCACGCGTAGAAGTTATGTGTGTTTGTAATAGTCGTGAAAGATTACAAGCATGCTTTCAAATGTTCACTTTGGACAAATGAAGATAATATCGATAAATAATACACGTATTATTACTTTCATCTCACATATCGAGCAAATATTTTTTTTTTTAGTTATTATGTGTCTCTCAGTGTATTGCATAATGTGTGTGATGTGGTAGATCCAAAAAACAATGAGCAACAATGTGGGGGATGTAATACAGTGCTCTTTGGAACAAGACCACATGGAGGGTGTGGAAGAGCACGAATGGGTAGGTTCATCATTTGTTGCTATGCAGTATTAATTATTTATTATTATATTTCTTGATTTGCTCTTCAATTATGCACCTTATTATACGTTTTTTTTTATATTCAGTATATTACAAAATTGATGAAACAAAAAGGAAAGAAACAAACATGAGTTTATTCGAATATATTTTGCTTGCTATTCTTGAAGGAGACTTGTTACATTTTTCAATTGATTTATTTAGAAGTTATTATATTATATTAGTAATTAGTATTTTGGCTGTGCTATTTCTATGCTTTTTGTTTTATTTATTTATTTATTTATTAATTCCAATTTTATTCTTTGCTAATTCATTCTCTATAGTCTCTCTCATTTGATCCTTTTCATTTTGAAATACGTGATATTCTAGTATAATCGCACGAAATTATTTTTTTTATATTACAGGATGAGTAAGGATTAATGACGTACTGGTAGAGTATTTTAACTAAATGGTAAGATAGGATCTAGATATATAGAAATTTGAGCCATGAGTTATTAATTATGTTGAGAATGTGGAGGCAGGGAATGATGATGTCCTAATGTTACTACATGTTGGGACAGAAGAAGTTTTACATTTTTGAGAAATACTTCCAAAGATTTACCTTCTAAGAGCAAAATGAGACAAAACGGGGATGATGATGATGATGGTGTCCAATTTTTTATGTTTTAAACACTATTTACGTATTTTTTAGCCATTTTATATACGAACAATTTTATAAACATATAAACGTAAAAAAAAAGAAACTTTCGCTAAATAGTGTAAATATTCAGGCTTTGTATCTGAAGTTTAAAAAAGAAAATAGAAAACACGAAGAGAAAAAAAAAGACAAACAAAAAAAAAGTAATACGAAGGAAAAACCCGACTGAAATTTTGTGAAAGTCACAAAATCTACACGAAACTTTTGTAAAACTCTTAAGGATTCTTAATATGGATTAATATTTCTGTTTTTTTTTTTTTATTATTATTGTCTTTATTTTTATATTTTGTTTATTTATATATAAAAAATATATATATATTATTATTATTATACATTCGTATAGGAAATGCGTGATGATACTTCTAGTCTTAAATAATTGTGCTTTTTTTTTATTTTATTTTATTTTATTTATATGTATCTCATGCTACATATATAATAATAATTATTATTATTATTAAAACAGTGTCATATGAATAAGAATATAATTAATTCGATTATTATAAAATAAATTGAGAAATTTTGTTAATTAGCGCGAGGGATGATTTTGAAAGAAAAAAGAAAAAGAAGAAGAAGTTTATGTGCAAATTTTATTATTCGCTAAACGCGTGATAGATCTTAACAAAAAAAAAATCATATTATTAAAGTAAAATATTTAAAAAAAAAAAAACAAGAAAAAAAAACAAAAAAAAAAGATATCGTTTAACATACACATTACATACACACACATCGTATATTATATTATCCTAAATGCAGAATGTGAAAGATATCGATTTAATAATTCTGTTGTATTTATATATTATATATATATTATATATATTATATATATAAGATTACTATAATTATGATGATTTAACTTATGATATGACCGATGAAACGAACGCGCAAAAAAAATACGTGCCATTAATAAAAAAAAAGCCAAGAGAAAGATTAAACTTTCATCGTCTAGTGATAATAATTGAAAAAAAAAGAGAATAATAAAATAATAATAATAATAATAATAATAATAATTGTACCCTGGTGTTGCAAAATAGATATTAATTATCTTAGCCGATGCACACATTGGTATTGAAACAATGATTTTTCTAGGAAAATGCAATATAACATTTAAAATTAGGAAAAAAATTTAAAGAAAAAAAAAGATAAAAATTTATAACTATCACAGAGAATATTAACAAAAATAAAAATTAGAAAAAGAAAATGAAAGAAAATTTGCGTCAGGAGACTATGATATTGTCGTAAATTCCTTTTTAGCACGTTTTTTGCAACTTCGTACGAATAACGCACACAACACACACATAAACACATACATACGAAATATGTTTTAAGAATTAAAAAAAAAGTAAATAGTTTTAACGAGGAGGAGATATACGTATCAAGTATTAAAATTATAATATTTAGTAATTTAGTCTTAAAGAATAACAAAAAAAGAAAAAAGAAAAAAGAAACAAAAGCAGATAGAAAGAAAAGAAAAAACAAGAGAGAGAAGAAAGACGATATGGTGGAGTGATTTGATATCAGCAGTTATTTCCTGTATATCTTCACAGATGTGGTGGGTCAAGTGGTAAACTTTTATACACATTTATATCTCTCGTAGTAATGCATTTATTTTCAAATATGTGTGTCTCTAAAAGAGAAATGAAAAATATCTAAGCGCGCGCGACATTTTCTTAAAATAAATACACATTGTATATCATAAATATATAAATATGCCATATACACAGTGTATTTTAATGAAAGAATAGTGGGAGACTCTCTTTTGATATAAAAGAATTTTTCATATTGGTGTGAGTCGTGAGTTGTTTGATCTACATATTTGTAAACGATATTATGGTGCTATAGTACATTTGATAAATTTCTTATTTATTATAGCCCTGAGTGAATTGCAATTATCACAGCTATTGTCTAACACATACATACATAGATACATAGATACATACATACACATTGATAAATATATACTTTCGTATCGTCGAATTTAATGAGTGCTTATAATAAAAAAATAAAATACAAAAAAAAAATAATAAAATAACATTAAAAAAAAAGATAATAATAGACCATAATTAACATTTAGTTGATCGGTCCCGAATTAACTCGTGTTTCTATGACCCGAACGTTGCTGACCGGTCACGAGTTAATTCGTGATGCGCTTTTTCATCGCATCACGCTATTTAAAAGGAAAACGCAGTGAAAATAAATATTAAAATAGTAACAAATTTTTTTTTGTTACTACAGTATAATCTCACTAATCCGGCACTTCAATAGACCGATACGTCCAATAATCTAGAACCCCCCGCCCGTGTCACCCTCGCCCCTCTAGGCCTATGCGCTCCGTCGCCGCTGTATTTATTTTTATTTTTTATTTTGATTATGATGATTTTTTCTTTATAATCCAGTAATCCGAACATTCCAATAATCCGGCACCCTCTGGTTTTTAATAGTGCCGGATTAGTGAGATTGTACTGTATTGTTATACTGTTTAATTATACGAAAAAGAAATATTTAAGGTCTAATATTAGGTCGAGACACATAAGTAACTTCCGATGCGTCCATGTAGAATCTATTTTTCGTATTTACCTACTATAAGTCACCGAAACAAACGGATTTTCGATATCACTATATAGATAAGGATTTAGTTAGTCTTCTGTTAATTTTTTTATGCAGTCAATGTTACATTTAACCGTTTTTCTTAATCACTGAAATGGATAGTAAAAAGTGCATATTCGACATGTAATGCTTTAAGAATTTAAACTAGGCAATAGCACTAAAGTGGCTACTGAAAAAATATACAGCGTATACAGTGCAGGACTGATAACTGATAGGGCAGTCAGAAATTGGTTTGTAAAATTCCGTTCTGGAGGTACGATCTTAAAAGATGAACCGAGTGCAGGACGTTTTTCCAACTTTGACGAACCTTTTAAAGATAATATTGGAGCAAAATCCAAAACGTATCACGTTGAACAATTGCAAAGAGTGCAAAAAAACTCCATGAAAGGTGTCTTGCACTTATCAGTCGCAGAAACACCATTCTTTGTCTCATAAAAAACGGAAGTTATTTATGATTCGACCTAATAAATTCTTTAAAAAAATAGCCGGTCAACAAAGTGTTAAACGATATCTCAGAAATTACCTAGGGCACAGTATTTTATGCTAATACTTGAACAAAAAAAAAATAAAAAGAATATCCAACGAGGTGTGCCAAAAGAAAATACACATAAAGACTTGGTATTTAAAAAAATTAAAACATTAATCGTATAAAAAAAAAAATATAATGACGGGCTAGTAAATTATGTGTTAAAAAAAAAAAAAAGTAAGAAAAATTGACGATGCAATTTATAATTATAATATAAAAAAAAAATACACACATTACTCGCGCAGGCACATGTACACACATAATTCACACGGTATTTAAATTGACTATCGAATTTTTCTGTAAAAGTGATGATGAGTATATATATTTACATACTATATTATATTTTTCTCTATCATACGAGATCTTTCTCAGTCCTGTTTATATTTTTAGAGACTTTAATGGAATTTTACACTGAAAAAAAACGGTATTCAAATTAAAAAAAAAAAAAAAAAAACTAAAAAACTAACATTGTCAGTCATGAGAAGAAACTATAATTGTGTCGTCCATATTTATTATAAGTAATTCAATCTTTTTCTATTCTTCGTACGAAATAACCATCCAATAACAAAACCAAAAACTAATCTCTGTAGTGTTGAGAGAAAAAAAAAGTGGATAATCTCAATTTATATTAGTCGAAATGAATGCATTTTTTTAGTTATTATTTTTCTATGCCATTATTATACTCTTTTCCTCGTAATAATGTATTTAAATATCATATATTAATATTAACTTAATTGTTAGATCTCTGTATCTCGATTTGCTGCACAGCTTATGTATGAATAATTATACTTTCTCGTCAATGAAAAAAAAATAATCATTTTTCATTGTTGGTATAAGTATAAACCTACTCTCTCTCTCTCTCTCTCTCTCTCTCTATCTCTATCTCTATCTCTATCTCTATCTCTCTCTCTCTCTCTCTCTCTCTCTCTATCTCTCTCTCGGAAAACAAAAAGACTCGCGTGAGCGATTTTTTGAATCATATATTAAAACAAAAAAGAATAATATTATTAATAATAATAATACTAATAATAATAATAAAATACAGAAATTTATCGGTCAACTTTGTGCTATGTCCAATAGTTATTTAAGTAATTCTATCATGTAGTAACATACCTTTATATCGATCTTATACCTTCTATGTATATCATCTATAAAACCTTTTTACCAAATATGTAAATTGCATTTTCGACTTTTACCTTTTATTCGTCATTTAGTTATCTATATATGTAATATGTATATTTAATATATTTTCAACTTCAGGAAACCTAATCGCGAGCTTATTGCATCGACGAAAGGACCATAAAGTATGAGGTGGATGTTTGCACGACCTTAAAGAAAATTAAAATAAATGCATATGTGTAAATGTTAATAAAATGTCGTATGGCACATTTACATATCTTCTTTATTTTGTTTTATATTATATTAATATTAATATTTATATTCTTACCATCGAAAATGTTTCTAAACAAAATACGAATATTTTTCCTGCGGTTAAATTAGATGGTCTTAGGCTTCTTCGAATAATAAATAATATCATTTTACGTACTATCATTGGAGCATCGTACCATAATCCGCTATATCTGTACAATTTATTAAATATTTAATTATCTATACATATATATATATATATATATATATGTAAATAAATATACTATAATATAGTAATAAAGTATTTAATTTATTTTGTTCTTATCGACTGTAACGTTGTTACAGTCAAATGGTAAATAATTTTCTTTACTTCACAGATAGGTCATTAGCATACAACGTTACCGACAGAAATAGTAAAAAAAATGTCTTATCTTTTGAATTATATAATATAATAAATAAATAAATAATTATTTGAACTCACGCTTTAAAATAAATATCACTACTATGATCGATTATTCTTTGACCGACAAAACTAATGCAATAAACATGGAAAAGTTGTGCCAATGTAAATGCCGCAAATTTAAATACTTCTGCTGATTTTCCCATTAATTCTGCTACCTATGATTTTAATCAAATTAAAGAAAAATACAATTCATTAATTCATAATTGTTGAATTTAAATTATTAATACATACGCGTAAAAGAGAAACGCTCAAACAAATTATATTCATTCCTGTTATTAATAACGATGGCAATGAAAAATATGATTCCATAATATCAGCAAATCTTCAAAATTACAAATAAATTAAAAGTTTAATTATAATAATTCATTTATATATATATGTTTTATAGATTTGTACAATTTTTATGTTTATACTAACTCGACAGCTCTTTTGTGTGCACCAATTAGAAGCACGACACTTCGAATACATTCTTTGCGTCGACGATTTGGAGACATTTTTTCATAATTATTTTCCTTTAACAAATGTTCTAATCTATATCTGAAAAATATATTGAAATCTATTTTTCTTTTAACATTCAAAACTTCTTCTAGTAAAATAAATCTTGTAAAAAAAAAAAATGTGTGTATATCACACAACTTAGAAGTGAAACCTTCAAATAAACAAGTTTCGAGGATAATTTATTATATAATATTATTATAATATTGTTTTTACTTTTAATTTGTGATTATTTATTTAATTATTAATTTAATTATAAAAATACGCGTCTGTTCGTATGCAACCCTCCAGACACATTTTGAAAATTTTGCTTGCGAGCGTCATCTACTGGGAGGGAATTTTTTTTAGCAGTCTAAACTGTTTATACACGTATGTATGACGGGTTGCCTATCTTTCAGGCAGAAAAAATTTTGTCCCGACAGATGGCGCTTGCAAGCAACATTTTCAAAGTGTGTCTGGAGGGTTGCATTCATACAGGCGCGCATTTTTTATAATAATTACAAAGAAAGTAAATAATAAAACACTTTAAAAAATGTTTGCAAATTAAATATTTGTATAAATAATGATGATTTATAAATAATCATATGTTCATCTCTTTTTCTCTTCTTACGTAGTATTAAGGCCATTTTCTTTCCTCACTACATTAACGCGTTTCATTTTTTCAAATCACACCCATTCTAAAGTAATTTTCACTTCAAAAAACTTCTAGTAAAATTGATATAAAAATAAGAAAAATTTCTCTTACCCGACAGTCGCAAATAAACCGCAAACGTGAGAAGTAAAAACCAAAAAAATGGTATCGTTAGCGAGAAAACACGTAATACCAATCATAATAGTCAAAGTCATGTGAAAATAAATTGGATAAAAGTATTCTTGTGGATCGACAAAGTATTCATTCATAATTACATGTTGCAATGGACGGGATTCGTTTAATGGTAAAATTAAATCGACGATTTTTGGTAGAAACGATATCGAAAAACTTAATATCACAGTTGTGTAGATGTATACTAAAAGAAAAAGAAGAACAAATCTGAATACATTTGATAATAAATTTAATATGATGAACATAAAATCTTACTTATGTATCCTATCGAATATAATCTTCCTTCTTTGGCATATTTTTTCATTATGGTTACTTCTTCTTTTGTTTTCCATAATTTCCATTCGTCTTCGATCTTATTTAAAAGATTTTTTATCTGTGAATTATAGTTTATTAATAATATTAAAATAAAAATCAAGTAATTAAGAAATGTTGGGTAAAATCAAATAAAAAAAGAAAAATTTATTTAAAATTCTAAAATAATTTCTAAGCACTAATAAATTAAAAAAATCAATATTATTAATATTTACTTGTGAAATAATAAGATAATTAATTGACCTTATTACCACCGAAGTAACACGCGTGACATTTGATAGAAAGAGTTGACATAAGTGATATTCCTGCAATAGCATCGGCCATAAATTCGAAATCTCCCTTAGAAGAATATAATAATAAAATCTGTAATAATAATAATAATAATTTTACATTATTTATTATATTATTATAATAAAATAAAATACAAAAAAAAAGTATATTTACCTCAGTGATAATAATAGAAGTGGTTAAAGAAGTAACAAAACATAAAGAAAATAAACGAACATTAGGATTTTGATCAGGCCACTGACCTATCATTGATAAAAAAAGTTTACTAACCCTATAGTAGGGAAGATCGAAAATATCCATAGGGTTGTTAAGAAGGCGTGAAACATTCTGAACTAGGAGTGAAGTTAGAAAAGTGACGAAGAAAGAATCGGGCATGTATCCTATTCAAATATTTAAACCCTCTTTTCCATCTTATTGAAGAAATAATAGTCACGTATTTTTCAAGAATCTGACGTATAAAGTGTTATTGCAAATTTAATGAACCTTTCTTTTCTTCGTTAAGTCTTTTTTTTCTTTCATTTTCTTCATTGTGACATTTCCTTTTTAATTGCATGTTGTTTCTAAGAAGCACGCTGTTAGAAACATGTAATTATAGCTGAGCAAATTCTCCAGTTTACATTTTCTCCTTTTCATTTCTCGGATATATTGAATATTCTATTAATTTTTTATGAAATTAACTGTCAAATCGATCATTTTAACAATCTATAATTAATTTATCTCGCACAGGCGTGTATAGACGTTAGACAATAACTCGTTGGAAAAATTTCAATGTCTTATAACAGTGTTACTTAGCTTTCGTTCGTAGAAAAACGATCGTAAAAAAAGGAACTTTTTAATTAGTATGATAAACTATTATTCTATAAATTATTTTAATTATTTTTCTTCATCATCATAAGCTAAATATTTAAATTTATGGTGAACGAATTTTCTGTGCAATATCAAATGTTAGTATTGATATAAATCAAAGATTATTTTCTTTTCTTGCTGTTTTTGCCTATTTTATATTTTTAATATTATAATGTGACATTAAAAAAGTGATTTTTATATAAATTTATAATTATTTATATTAAAATAATTTTTAATTATCAACTCCCTGGAGATATGCAACACTCCAGACACCGTTGATTGCTTGTGTGAGCGCCATCTACCAGGATAAATGAGTATACAATACCGTCATACAAATATGTAACTGTGGTTGCATACTCTGAGGGAACGTCTCGTACTGATTGATGGTTCTCACACGCTGTTTGGAGTGTTGCATATCTCCAGGGGGTGATAATTTATATTAATTAATATAAATAATTATATATAGAATCGCATTAAACAAATTTCATGACAAAGCATATTGAAAATGATTAGCGATGAGCGTTGAATGGTGTCTAAGAGTTGATGAAACAATGACATGAGGTACCAACGTACATATATCGTTTATTTACACAAGGTAGATCGTTTTTTTTTTTTTTTTTTTTTTTTTTTTAGTAATATTATCTCTTTTTCTTTCTCATTTTTATCTTCATTATTTTCTTATACAATGACGATGCCATGTGAAAATGCGTGTATGTATGTGTATGTATGTCTTCTTTTGCGTGCATGAAAAATTTCTGCGTGATTAAATAATGTCAGCGCGCATGGTTTTATTTTATGCTTTCTTTTTTTTTCATCTAAAATCAATGTATTATATTTCATACTAAAATGTATCATGTAATAATATGTCATTATGTATTTTATGTATGCATGTAAATATGTGTGATTGGCTTAGCGTTTGATAAAAAATTTTCTTTCATTATTTGGTATTTTTCTCTTTTTTCCTTTTTTTCTTTCTATTTTTAGTGAAGAAGGATTAGATGAGCGGATTGAGCGGATGATCATTTATGTTATATGTATATATATATATAGATGTATATATATATATATATATATTATTTTGTTGTAGAGTTATCAACGTGCTCTTATTGATATCTTCTTCTTCCCATTTCTCTTACAAGTCATTTTCCATGTTCAATTTTCATTGAATGTAATCTTTGTGTCACAATTCGTCTACGAAGGAAGTAAATTTCGAGGGATACGATTTGGACCATCTGGTTCATCGTTTTTTGAGTTGAAATCTTGTATAGGTCTTGTATTTGTTTTTTTTTCGAGTTTTTTTTTGTCGTAAATTTTCCTTTTCTTTTTGTTTTTTTTTTTCATCGTCGGACTTTTTATTAACGAGAGAACAACAGTTTTTTTTTTTTTTTAATTTTTGTTTTTCAGAGTAGAAGTTTTAAAACGACTAAGAACATTGGCTAAGAGAATTAAAAAGATATCTTTCCTTTCTCCACAGCCGAAGTTTGTTTGTTTGTTTGTTTGTTCTTATTTTTTTTTCTCTTTTTAAGTTAAAGTTATAAGTTAAAGTTAAAGTTTTAAATATCTCATTGTGGTTTTAAACGCAACATGAAGAGACAAAGACGTACATAAAGATAGTGTGAATTTTAAAAGGGAATTTGGAAAAGGGTTCTTGAGGGTTAGTGGGAGGAAGATTAGAATGGATTTTAAAGAGGTAAAAATGTGGTAATTCGTGTAATTCGTTTGTACGTGGTTAGTAGTAGTGTAATTGAAATGTCTCGATTAGAATTTGTAGATTTTGGGAGACAAACAGGGTTAAGATTAGTTAGGTTAGTGTGTATACTTTTTTGTTTGTGTTCATGCGTGTGTTTATGTGTTGTGTTTCTCTTTTTGTTGTTTTGTTTTTTAGTATTATTAATTTTGTTGTTAAACTCTGTAGATATGTGTATGCGTGTATATGTAACATAAGTACATGTACACCAAAAAATTCGTACATATAAGTCCAGTCGGTTTATAAAGATTACTATTGCCGGCGCAGGAGATTTGTTTTTGTGTTAATTAACTGTCTTACTAATCTAATTAATAGTCATATAGATTATAGAGAGATAGAGATAATAATTATAATACCAATAGTAAGAATAATAATGATAATCATAACAATTTTCTAACGACTAAGCGTTAGCGTTTTAAATTGTAGCGGTACAATAGAATCTCATCATTTTTTTTATAGTAGCTTTACTTTTTTTTTCTTTTTTTCTTTTTTTTCTTTTTTTTTATTAATAACGTTTCGATATTATCAATTGGCCTTTTCATCGATTTTTTTCTTGTCCCCCTTTTTTTTCTTTATACTTGTTTCATTTCATTTCATTTTGTTGTTTTTTTTTGTTCCTCAAGAATATAGGAAAAAAAAATAGAGCTACTTGATTGGTTAAAAAATAAACTTAATTGTACAATATATGAATTTTTGAAACCTATAAACAAAGAGGTTTTTCTTTTTTGTTTAAAATAAGTCGGCGCGTTCGGCATAGAGTTACTTAATAATTAATAATATATATACATATTGATTTATGTAGTAGAAGTAGATAGAGAGAGAAAATGAAAAGATACACCATAAGTAGAAGGAGATCGGTCAAAGTATGTATTTAGCGTGTTTTAACCAGTTAAGCGTGTTTTACGACTATATCTGTCATGGAGATGTGGCTAAATTTTGTGTTATGACATCTATATCCGTCATGCGTAAAAGTTTCTTACAATTTGATGTTTAAATTGTCATTTTGGCGAAAACTAAATTATATTCGTAAATTTTAATATGTTTAAAATGTTAAGAGGTGGACAAAAAAAAGTCAAGAATAAATTTTTAACTTTTATAAATATTCGATTTTTTTCTCGAATTTTTCCGTTTGTTATGCATAAATATATGTTCATATTAAGAAACTGTGTGTACATTACTAACAAAATTGTTCATTTTCTAAAATAAAGTCGTCTTTTGGACTATCCAATATTTTAACAGCGAGCGCCACTTACTCTGTGTTTGACGACTATATCCGTCATCGCTTAATTATCGCGACACACACCGGCGGAGCGCGCTCTGCGCACAGATCATCACACTTAATTGGTTAAGAGAAGTTAATGAAAACATACGAGATAACAGATACCTATGTTTTTTTGTTTTATTAACAAATACAAAAAAATAATAAAAAATAATAATTTATATTTTTTTGTTCTAATTTTATTGTTTCTTTTAGTTTTCTTTTTTGTTTCTCTTTAGCCCAACGTTCGAAACAATTCGTATCATTTATCAAAAGTATTTAACACGTCTTGCACATTTATTGATAGAACAATTTTTACTTTCTATTTTTTATTTTCTTCTTTATTTTGCACGATTTCGAGAAATATATATATATATATATTTATATATAGAACAACAGCATGTTACATTTTTTTATTTCTTCTTTTTTTTATGTTGTTTCTGATGTTGATTTATTGGTTGGTAGTTTTTGTTGTTGATACACTCACAATATGAATATATTCGTACGAGATGAAAAGAATTTTGTATTATACGGTATGATTAACAATTTACTTTTCTTTCTCTTTTTATTCTTTATCCTCTGGTTATTTTCCGTTTTCATACTTTATTTTGTTGAAGAAACTATCATCATGATTCTTTTTCTTTCATATTTGGATTTTGACAAAGAAAAATTACTTTGTCAATGAAATCCAATTGAAAAGGCGAATGTTGGTTCCATGCGAAAATCTTTTTTTATTATTATTATTATTATAATTATTATTATTATAATTATTGTTAATATTATTATTATTATTGTTATTGTTGTTAGCTTTTGTCTTACTTCTTCTTCTTCTTCTTCTTCTTCTTCTTCTTCTTCTTACTCTTTCTTCTTTTTCTTCTATTTTTTGTTTGTTTAAACAACTTATTTTCTTGTCTTTTTTTCATCTTCATTTCGTTAATTTTAGAAAATCATTTCCAATCGAAGACTGTTAATTAACTAAGGGGGAAACATTTGTGTCATTTAACATTTTGCCATTTAATTTTGTTTTTCCCTTTTTTATTTCTTTTTGTAATTTATTTTTGTCTCTCTTTTTTGTCTCGTTTAAATCATTGTTTATTTTATTAATATCATCTCCTCCCTTCAAATGAATTTTTTTCGAAGCATCATATAACCTTTGTCACACACACCTATAGCGAGATAAATATGCTAATTTAAATTCATATAAAAATTTATCCTCCCTCTCCCTTTTTTAGTCATTTTTTCCTCCTCCTCTTCCTCCTTCTCCTCTTTCCTTCTCAACCTTCTCCCTTTTTTTCTACTCTTCTAAAAATATTTACAAACGAATGAGATAATTATATTATAACATACGTACAATAATTTTTTATTTTCTTTTTATGTAACACAACAGGCATCCCTTTTTTACGAAGGATGTCTTTTTTCAAAACGTGTTTTTTTTTTTTTTTAATTTGTTCTTTCATGTACGAAATTGTCCCTTATCTTTTTTTGTATTTTAAATTTTTTATTTTTAATTTTTTTTTTTTTAATCACTGCCCGGCACATCGACGAAGGATGAAAATCGTTCAAAGGACTATACTTTGGTTTATTTTCAATTTGTTTTATATTCAGAGCTGTACTCGATATGTTTCGGTTCATTTAAATCAAACTTCTAAGCATAAAAACTAATAATTCAAATTATTATTTCATTAAAAAAAAGGATTTTAATAAAAATTTTACTATCTTCTATGTTTACTTTTACAATTTTCAATATTTTTCGTTACATTTTCTAATATTAAAGATATAATTACAAATTATAGATTATTCATAATTATTTCTATAATTATTAATTATAAAAAACAATTATATAATTCAATTAAAACAATAAAATATTTTTTAACAGATTTGTTCATTCGTATTACATATTCAAATTCGTATTGAAATTAGAGAAAAGATTTTTTTTAGAACATGAGGTAGAAAGACAGTCAAACAGCTCAATAGATAAATCTCAAAATTCAACTCCATCTTACTAAAATTGTGCTTAAATATTTTTTTTCAAAATTTATATAACTTTAATTCTTTGTTGTTGTTAATTAAATTCGAATGAAATTGTGAAAAAAGTATTATTAATAACGATTTTCCAAATCCTTCATCGTGTAACTAATATCATTCTCAATAATTTCTACGTAATACTTCCAACAATATTATTATCAAACTAAATGAAACATCTTGTTATAATATACGATCATTATTGTGGCATTTTTTTATTACAACTATATCTTCTTCTTTTTTTTGTTTCAATTTTTATTTCTCCTTCTGTTTGTTTTAATTTTTTATTATTGAAAATATGCTCACAACGACGTCGTTTCAAACAGTAAACCTACATAACATTTATTTATTTATTTATTTATTTATTTATTTGTCTTATTGTTGATAGAATATATTTATAAGATAGGATCCTAACAAAACAAAAAAAAAAATAGAAAAAAAAGAAATACAATGCAAAAACAGAATTACATAGAAGAGAGAAGTATGCATATAATAATATGTGTTGTATGTAATTTCACTTTGAAACGTTGAATATAATATTATTTATTGTTAATTTAATAATAGAATAAATCACATTTATCGAGTTCTCATCTCGATCATGCCAATTTGTCCTACGTTAAATAAAGTCTCGATTCTGATCAATAATCATTTTTTTATTTCTCTCTTTCTCTTTTCAATTTATGCACTTCAATTCTTTTTCTCTTTCTTCTTGCAAATATTTTAAAGGCACGTGCCACGTGTGTTTTATTTATTTAATTATTTATTTACTTTATTATTCATTTCCTTTTCACATTATCGCTTAATTATCCAATCCACACATACGTAACCATAATCGTTGCATTCGTTAGCAGAATGTATATATATATATGTTTTACGGGCAATGTATAGAATATGGGCATTCAATGGAACATCTGATTATTTTACAGAATGTCCAGAATTTTAGAACAATCTTATAGCCCCCTGAAAATGATTTTTCATTAAATCTCAATATTTAATTATACATTAGAATAGAGAAAGCTCTTTGCTGTTCTGTTTTATTCGTATATTTCTTCTTATCTTCTCTCTTTTCTTTTTTATCTATTTTCATTATTTTTAACTAGTACCATCGAAACTATTTTCTTCATCGGTTCTATTTGTCTGTTTATTTGTCTGTTTGTTTGTCTGTTATACGAGAAAAACTATGAAAAAATTTACTCTCTTCCAATCTATATCTTTTCTTTTTATCTTTTAACTCGTTAATTAATTAATTAATTAATATATATAGAGTCATCATCATCATCATCATCATCATCATCATCGTGAAGAATTAATAAGTTATTATTTATAAGATATTTATTGCCGTTTAGGAAATCATCCCATCTCGAATATTTTTCACACTCATTTTATGTTTTCATTCGTTCTTCTTCTTTTTTATTTTTTTTTTATTTTCATGGTAATCGGTCTAACGAAAAAAAAAAAAAATGAAATAAATTGACTTTTAATCAAAAGGTTGACGATTTTTTTTTCATCATCACGTGTCGTATTTTTTTTATAGTGTGAAGATAAGTGTGTGAATGAATGATAATATTGTGATAGAGGAAAGATAAGAATGGTCATCCAACAGATAACAGCGATCTCATATACCTAACAATTATGAAAGTATTCTTTCTGTTTTTAGAAAATCGACGCTTCTCTCTCTCTCTCTCTCTCTCTCCCTCTCCTTCTCTCTTTTTCTCTCTCATTTACTTCGATTGATAATTTATTTATTTATTTTTATTTTAATTTATTCATTTATATTTCTTTTATTTTTTCTTTACCCCGTGCAATGTTGCAATCGACCGAAGAAATCTTTCCCTTACAAACAAAAATTGTTGTTTCAATGAATTTCTTTTTGCATTGTTCCAATTATTATTATTTTTTTTTTTGTTTACTTTCCCTCTCTCTCTTTTCTTTTATAATAATAATAATAATAATAATGTTATATCGTATGTATATAGCACATCTTGTAGTTACACGTACTCGATGAAAATTTCATTTTCATATTTCACAATGGGCCAATATTTTCTGAATGATTTTAATTCATTAATTAAACTCTCTCTTGATTAATTTTTTTATTTTTTTTTTTTAATACTGTGAAACTGTGAGCTTCTAGTTTGGAATGATTTGATAAAAAGAGTCTAATTGATTGATTAAAATCATCAAGAAATTATTGACCCATCCAATGTGTGTGTATGTATATAATATATGTATATGTTTGCCACAATATTTGCTAATATTTAACGGAGTATTTAGTTTACATTTTTATGAAAATGTATTCCAGTACTTCATAATTACAGAGCGCATATGTAGACACATATATTAATGCACCTGCTATATATACATATACATATATTTTGCATAAGTTATATTTATAATTATATTGGTATTCTTTAATCGTCATTAACTTCATTTTTCAATGGACAGATACACCATATTTGTTGTTTTCCATTTTTTACTATTCTGATATCCAAATTAAATGGATAAATTATTTGAATGTATTATTAGAAACGTTTTATGTTTCTCTCTCTCTCTCTCTCTCTCTCTCTCTCTCTCTCTCTCTCTCTTTTTCTTTCTTACTGTCATTTTTTCTTTCTTTTTGTTCAAAAAAATCTTCAATCGATCGTAACATTGCCATAAGTTAAAAAAGGGAATTAGATTTGAATCAATTAGCGATAAATCGAAGGAATTCCCGATCGATGAAAACACTTTTTGTTATTCTTTTTTTTTTATTTTTCGTAATGAAGTAAAATTCGCTGTACGGACGAAATTCTAAATCATTGTATACGTTTTAAAATACGGTGCTAGAATAATGTATGTATGTATTATTTAGAAATCCTGCCACCTGAGTTCTATTCCTTTCTCTCTCTTTCTTTCTTGCTTTCTTTCTTTCTTTCGTATTTTCTGCTTGTATGTATGTATGTATTATTGTATTGTATGTGTATGTGTGTTTGTATATCTGTCTTTCTGTTTTTATTATGTCTATCTGTTCTGTCCTTAATTTACTTATAAACAAAGGAACATTCCTCTAGACAAATATAAAGTTTTACTGGCAGAATACTATTTTTAAAATGATAACTAGAACCAACTAGTGGCACCACCAAATTTGCCAGATAAACCACCGATACCCTTGCCGAACATACTGCCGACTTTGCCAACAACGTTAGAAGTTACGTTGCTAATATTGGCTACATAATTCGCATCTTCTCCTCCCATTGTTTCGACGATCGTCACCTTTGTTTTTGGTCTTTCCACATCTTCGTCGTTACCATTCTCGGAAACTCCTCTGCGAGATTGATTTTTTTTTGTAATGAAAGAATAAACAACAAAATTAATTAATTAAATTAAACGCTAAAATAATACTGATGAATTATTAAAAATTATTAAATACAAGTATATGTGTGTATATTTGCGTTTTATATAATTTAAACTGATATGTATATTTATTTATAAAAAAATTCTATAATAATTTTTACTCCTGCAGATATGCAATACTTCATGCATTATCAATACGTTGCTTGCGAGCGCCATCTATCAACAGGAAATAACCTCTGAGAGTATGCAACTGAAATTACAGATATGTACGAGGATGTTGCATACTTTGTTTTTTATTGATAGATGGCGCTCGCAAAGCAACTTACCGACATTTTGTAGAGGGTTGCATATTTTCAGGCGCAATATTAATTAAATAAATAAATAATTGTTTAGCTCAAGACCATGCTATAAAACACATATTTTTAAAATAATGAATTAAAATATATATGACTTAGATCATTATATCGTTAGATGATCAATATATCATTAACGAAAAGATAGTAATTAATTACATACTCTTCGTTCTGAGCGCTCATGGTTAAGGCACAAGTTGCTTCTTCCGTCTGCATCCTCTTGGATATAGTCTGATATGTCTTCGAGTTGAGCTTTTCTTCCATCACACCTTGAAGCTCAAAGTCCGAGTAGATCTTTTTAACAATGTGTGCGAGACAAGTACATTGATAAGGATGTAAACTATGATCAAGTCTCTCGGAGAGCCACGTGCACAGCATTTGAATTTGTGCGGTGTACCATTGCTAAAAAAAAAAAAAGAAAAATAAAATAAATTATTTAAAAAAAAAAAGATATATTAATATTTCGATAGGATGAAGAATAATTTACCTCGATAAATGTCAAAATCCATAATTCATCGAGTACTTTACTACGAATCTGATCCACACAATTACGTGTGAAATTAACGTAAGCTGCACCCATTTCCTTACCGCTTCCCGACACCTTCTACAAAAAGTCCCATAAAATATCTAGGATATTTTGAAAACTATCTACGTTTAACGTGCAAAAGCATTTAACAAAATAAATAAACAATAGTAATTATTCGTGCTACATTCCTGACAATTATTCGATTGACAAAATGAAAACTGAATGGTGTACCGTAAAGCTAAGTATAGAACCGATAAGAGATCCTTCATCGTAACGAGATAACTTGGACAATGTTGTTTCCAATACTGTAATTAATTTATTAATCATTCCCAAGTTCATAGCAGCTGAAGTTTTTTCTAACAGATCGTCGATCTTCGAGTGATATTGATGCTGAAAATAAAATATTAATACAAGTTTTTCTTATCTACAAAATTATGATTAAATTGGTTTCATACCACATCGACACCTTCAACAGTGCAAAGTTTAAAGCTTTGATTCTTTGCATCCAAAATAACGTTCACCATAGCACATATTTCCGATGGTATAATATAATCTGTCGATGTAAACGTAACACCCTTTTTAAGCCATTGCTGAAAAGCCGTATCTGTCCTCTGAATGCACGATTCTATCATATCACAGGCCATTAATTTCAATCGTTGTTCTAGGTGTTGACGAAATTCTTGATCTGGCCAATGTAAACCACCGATAAAAGATTGCAAAGCATCGAGCTTCCAAAATAGATCTTCAGAAGTTGCACATCCATTTCCTTTGATCTCCCAACGTTCCTTTTCGAATCCTTTGTGAATGGACTGGGCGATTGATGTTTCCATTAAATCGACATATCGCACAACCAACGGTGCAAACGTGTCGCGTAAATGTTGATGAAATCTTCCGTTTTTCAAGTTGTCTACAAACAAATTTTAATGAAATAACAATTAATAATATTTATGGTTTTAATTAGAAATAAATGAAAAATTTCAATTGGAATTATATTTACCGTCTGTCCTAAGATAATCGTTCAAAATCTGGAACAGTGGAAAACTGTCCCAGGTGTCAGGTGGTTGCTCAGCCAAGACCTTATCCATATCGACCGCAAATAGCGACCAGAAGATCTCGGCGTGCTCCACCATGAGATCGCTGAACCAGGCGAACGCCTGCGGTACAGTATAGTAGGAGCGGATCGTGAAAATATTGGACGTCACACATATACGGTGGGCACTTGTTTTCTAGCTCAGAGCAGTGGGAACGCTACCCCGAGCACGGAGTCCTCGAGGACCCAGAAGACACTACTTCTACTTAACGTCTAACTTACGTTAGTGATGAATGAAATTTATTATTCTTATATATGAGAAAAAAAATATAAATAAAATGAAAGGGTAACTATTATTATTATTGTTGTTGTTATTGTATTACGTGAAAGTTTCAGGTATCATTTTTTGATTTGAAATTCATCGCGATTAATGATAATGAACAAAAAATAATAATAAACGCGAGTTTTGTCTTCTGAGGAGGCTGCGGATCCTTACCAAATCCGTTTTTGAAGCATGCTACCCTCTCTCTCGAGAACTCCGAGAATGGACACTCAGTTCTAGAAACCCAACTAATACCTCCGAATAATGCTCTTCGTTTTGTTGGAGGAGATCGACGCACAATTCGGCAAGGTGTATCAAATCCTCCAATTTTTTACTTGGAGGTACGCAAACCTCACCACTGAAATCGTCTTCGATCTTAGCCTCCGCCGACAACTTCGTGTAATTCACGAGAGCTGCCGTTTCTAAACAGGACTTTATCAAGCCCTTAACTTCCTCCTGGGGAACTGGTGTTACACTGTCCTTCATCAAGACACGTTCCAAAAGGGATAAAGTTGATTTAAGTGCACCTTCTGGTCGTCCAAATGGAAAGCAATATCTGTGTGATTAATACGAATTATTTATTTTTTTGAAATCTTTCAAATTCTTATTTCATTTTACGAGTCTACGAAAAGTTTAGTCAATGCTCATTGATCATTAACTGAACTTTTCGTAGACTCGTGTATTGATTGAATTTTATAATGTGTGTGTGTGTGTGTGTGTGTGTGTATGGATAATGTTTTATAAATATTTTCTAAGAAAATTCAAAATTGTCACTTTGCCTGAAATTGGTTATTTGTTTTTCCAGGATTTTCCTAAGCCTCTCTTTGACCTCCTGAAATTTATCTTTCTCCTCGTGAGTTATCGAACCAACCCCATCTGTGGTGTTACCATAAACGTGAGTAGCACAAAATGCAAAGCTAAAGTGTAACAATGTCGGATCTATCATAAGTCCACGATCAAATCGATCTAGAAGATCATGTAGATAGCAAAGATGACGGAAGCAACCACGAACACCGTATCTATAACAATTAATAGATTAGTTAATTCAATGAACTGCTTCACTGCTTATTGTTTCTTTTCTAAATAATTCCTTCATTATTTCATTTTAATAATAATTATTAATGTTACACATGTATAAATATGTAATTAATCTGCCTGAATTTATGCAACCCTTCAAACACTCCATTGATAATGTAGTTTACAAGCACCACCTATTAGTATGAAACAACCCCTCAGAGTATGCAATTATAACTCACATATGTGTACGACGGTGTTGCATACTCTCTCTAGGAAATATTTCATACTAATAGATGGCGCTAGCAAGCAACATTATCGACATATATGGATTACTGCATAATTTTCAGGCGCCATTATTAATTACATAAATAAATAATTTTTGCGCATTATACTCTTGGTTACGTTATAACGCATCATCTAAACGTAATGAATTATTCGTTAACTCTTTTTCTAAAAAGCACAACGTTAATTATAATGTTAATGACATTACCTAGCACAATATTCATCGAGCACAAAAACTTGACCAGGAGAGAACCAACCCAAAGAGCAATAAGGGTCGTTCAGTCTATAGTCTAGGATTAAATTTTGTAGAAATTTGAAAAGTGCATGATGATCGAATTTACATGGATCCGCACTAATATAATTTTCCATTCCGTTTTTCTTAGCTCTGTCAGCATCCCCTTGAATTTTACTAATCGTTGAATTCTTCTCTGCCACGGATACAGGTGGTGTTGGCTTGTGCGACTGTCCTGTCGCTCTGTACATAGCCATTACCCACAAATGGCATTCGTTTTCATCATCCGATGCGAAGATTATATTGTCAGTATCACGTGAGGCGTTGAAAAAGAACCTGTCGAGTACACGTAATGAATGACCAGAATTTTTTGTTCGTTACTTTTTTTCCTAGCATCAACCTATCCACAGCATACCACTTCTGAAATTGCATTGCTTTCATTGAAATATTATAAGAAATGTCTTATTTATCATAATTAATCTGTGCACTCTTGTTTCATGTGTTCATTCTATCTATACACCCATCTATATGTATATACATATACATTAAACTATAAAATCTACTACAAAGCACAACTTTTAGGTCGAATTGAGTCTCAAATTAGTCGAATCTCTTATGGAATTCGGATAATTCCAAAGAATTTGGATAATCTTATGAAGAAAAATCCGAATACTCGAATAACACTCGAATCCCAAACAGTTCGATGGCGAGTCATAGCTTTTGAAACTCGAGTCGATCTAAAAGCGTTGACAAAATCTTATTTTTAGCTTTCTTTTTACCTTTTCTACAATTATATTTGTAGAAAAGAAAAATACAATAAAAAAAGAAAAAACAATGAAATAAACATAAAATATCTACTGTTGTAAAGAGTCATCGTGATATCATTCCTAATAAAAGGATGTACAGATAGTGTTCTAATAGTGATAATACCAACAAAGTGCTCGTTACTTTAATTAACATGTTAATGCATCACCGATTGCCGTTGATCGTTGAAAAGGGCTACAGAAATTGTACTAAGAGCATGCCACACTACGGGCGTTAGGTATCTCCTTTGATATTTCTTTCGGAAATTTACCTTCCGCCTTCTAAATCCATGCCGACCATGATATTAGCGGAAATAGCTTCGATATAGTCCACGGTATAGCCATCGAGCTGCATCATTTCCGACGGCTCGCTTTTCTTTTCTTTATACGAGCACATCGCAAATGTGTACTGCGAGACTTGGACCAACACAAAATATCGCTTCTTCCACTTTTTCCATACAGACTTGCCATGAGCGTAAAGATAACCGCAGTGTTTCATGTTCAACGGCTTATCCATTCGGCAAGCTATCTTCATACGAAGATCTTGATCGGGATTATTTTTTGGTACCCTCATTCGATGCCACTCTGGTACCTTGGACGATAACGGGGTTGGCCTGAGTACAACTTTTCCCAATTCCTTATCCTCCAAAGCCAATACTGCCGGATTTTCGGTGTAAAGTCTAACTTTGACTACTGGGAGTGGATGCATCGTGGTGAAATCACCTTGAGTGTCCCACCTAAACAACATTAAAGAAAAAACAGGCAAATACGTACATCATGATCCTATTTCTTTTTTTTTTTTTTTTTGTTGTTGTCGTTTATCCGTTCGTTTAATCATGCCCTTTTTTTTTCTTAAATATAATTTAACTACTCACATTGGTTTGGACGCTTCAGCCTGATCAGTCTGTAACTTCTCGCTACCCTCCACTTGCATAGTGCAATAAACTATTTTATTGGATGCTAGACTCTTTAGGCCTTTGACCTCCATAACAACTACTTCCAATTGGAAAGTCAGGCCGACGTCTATTTTTGACAGCTGGGGATCGGAATCAGCGGAGTCGCCCTCCAGTTTAGCGAGGGAACCCTGACCGCGGCAGCGGGAGCGCTCACCACGATAGTTGTAGCGCTTCAGCTTCTGCAGCCCGTATTTGCTGTCTATCGAACCCTTGGAGACCGGTAACGACTCCAAATTAGCCATTAGCAGGTTGATAGACGACTTGAGCTCCTCGATGTAGAGCGACTCCATCTCTTTCAGGAGGAACCTCGGCATGAGCTTGCGGTTCTATGGGACAAGGATTGCTAGAGATGTTTCTCTGACTTATAGAAAAGGAATAATAAATAAAAAGAGGATAATATCAAGTGATCGAAAAAATTAACTTCGTATTCTTCTTGAATTCAAATCCCTTTTTCTTAGTAGGTTCATAACTGGTGTAGGAGAGAAGAAAAGCGTAAATTAAATGGAAATAAATGAAAATACCTTCTCCATTTCGCTGACTTTTTGTATGCGACCGTCCAGCTCCCTCCTGATGGCGGCAGCCTGTTCGTCGGCTGAGTCCAACAGGAGGGAATTGAACAGAAGCTGATGTTCAAACTTCTTGATTCCAAGGATTTGCTGAAACATGTCGTACAACTGCTCCTTTGACAATATCAATTCCGAGTTTAAAGACTGCTGTTGCATCCTGGAAGGCCTCTTAGTTTCTTCATCACCTGTCCCCTTGATAATACAATCAAATTTGGCCAACCAGGACGTAAGCACAGTCTCTTTGCTTAACCCGTCGATTTCCTGGAGGCTTCGAACACGCTTTTGTATGTTCTTTTTAAATACCTCGCGGAAGTCGATTTGGGAACAAGCACCGCTTTGTACCATTCGAACTACTCTGTCTGATTTCAGAAATACGTCGAAGTAATTCTGTATAGCATTGCGGAATGCCTCGTCGGCCATTATCTGCGTCTCACCTTTCAAGAAACCCTGAAAATCGAAACCGGTTAATAAGATTGATATAAAAAGTTCCAAGTGTTTTTTTTTCTCTTCCTTACTTTTTTTTTTGTTTCATTAACAAAATACTTTTAATTAGAAGTATCTCGTTAACCTATTGACCTAGTCTTTCGCGTTAATACTGATTTCAAATGTTATTCCATACGTCATAAAAATTTCAAAAAGGGTTGCTCTTTAGAATTAATTACGAAATTATCTGAAACCATTTGGTGCATAACATGCTAAACGCGAAGATCTCATTTTTCTATTTCGTGTAATCTTGTTATTTCCAAAATTAACATTTTTTTGTTTTATTTTATTTTTATTACAATGTAGTCTCATTTAAATACAGAAATTTGTTTGACCCGACGACACGTGAATTTATCGTCGATAATAACGAATTTTCTGCATAATGCGTTTATATTCGATCAAATAGGAACTAATGTAATTAGGGCCTCTAGACCAGAGTAATTATTGACGACCATTGGCGTGAGTATAGATAATTTAAAGCAGAGTATCACATCGATTTATCAGATAGTGTAACGAAGGTGAAGGTTATACACGAATCAACTATAAGACACCGTGTAAGGTTTCGCGAAATTACCGTCTATTTTAAAAGGTTTCTGACGCTTTTCGATATTATAAATCTAACATATATATATATATAATAATTATATATATGTATATGTGCACACATATATCTAACTTGTCTGACTAGAAGTATTGTATATATTCATGTTCCAGTTGAACAATCGACAAACGAACACATAAAAAAGCTCCATTCACCTGAAAGCGAGAGCAGATCGTTTCAAGTTGCTGCTTCGTTACTTTCATTTGCCTGCGTGTCATATCCATCGGTTGTTTCGCATTGAATGGATAAGCAATGCATCGTGAGATAAAAACGTACAGTTGTATCCTTGTCTTTCGTTCTTCCTCTTCTCTTTCTTGTTTATCCTAAAGGTATCCAACAAATATATTCAATTAATTATATAAAACTATTAGAGCAAAAAACGATTAAATCAAAGACAACATATAACAGTAGGTACCTGAAAATGAAATAATACTTTAAAATGTTTAAAAATGGTTATTGGAGAAAGATAACAAGTAGTGAAGGTCAACGATAAGACGATACCTGCAAATCCACTTCAGTTTTTTCACTTGCAACGGATGGCGAAGGGCTCGTTGGTCTTTGAGAATAATTTGCAGCATCTTGAGCTGCACTCATAGAAGGTGACAAAGAATTTCTCGCGCTAGAAATACTTGGTACGTCGAGAGCGGAGGCAGAATCTTGCGAAAGAGCCCCGGTAGTACGGGGTTGTACCCCAATACCACCGGGTGGACCGACGTGGTTCGAGCCACCAGGAGACGCGGTGATGCCCGATGCGAGCGAACCAACGCTCCCGGAAACTGTACCACTACCAGGACCACCAGGAGGATAGTGGTGGGAGCCGTGGGAGCTTCCGCTACCTCCACGACCACCGCCGCCACCTCCATGGTGAGTACTCTGGTCCTCTTCGCTTTCCTCCTCCGATGAACTTGGATCTATCATATTTTATATATATGTTAGGCCTTCTACCAAGGCCCAAACGCTTCACCGAGCGGTCCTCGACCTCCCAATTTGGAGGTCCAGCCGCTTCACTTGATCACGGATCCGTCTTGCTCAAATAAATTATCTTAGATTCTTAGTTGTCCCCAGGTTCTTATCTTCAATTTCTTTTTCTTCTTATTTCTACAAATTAAATCAAATATCATTATTAAACATATTGTATAAAAGAATTATCTTTTTATTCATTAAAAAAAATAATTAATTCATCTTTATTATGTATATGCTTTTGTTTAATAATCGTCTTGTTACGTATTTTTCTGAAAAAAAGAAAAGGGAGCAAAGCAATGTTAACAAATTCACAGAGAGAAACTTATTTCATGGAAACGAGTTTAGAATCGTCTGACTATATTCGTCTTTTACTACTCAAAAGAACACGTCCTCCATCATCATCATCGTACTTTCACGACTATCCCACTCTTTTGAAATGCTTTAAGGTTTCAAGGGAAACTGAACGGCTTTAGAGTAAAAGTGTATGCATATATTATACATATATACATCATTGACTGTAATATTTCACTCTCTCAGAGAAAGCTTTTACAGATTGCACAGTGATATGAAGTAAGTGGAAATATCGATGATAAGTCAGGAACATATCAAAGAAAAGATTTTTTTTTCAAACACACAAAGAGAAAACAATCGATAAAATAAAAAACAATAAAAAATATATCTCTCTGTATATTTGTATACAATAAATTAACATAAATTTTCTTTCAGTGATTTTCTACAATGAAAATTGAAACAATGTACCGTATATGTTTATTTTAAATGTGTCTGATAAGCATTTAATATACCTCTTTTCTCGGTATTATAGAAATGAGCTTGTGTTAATGATAAAACAAGACTACAAAACGATAAACACGCATACGGGCCCGTTAATACACACCTAACCCAGAAATGCAAATGTTTCCGCCGTAACGTTGATACCGAATGTCATTCTAAGCACGGAAAGTGAATATACATAGATACATAGATTCTGTGTGTGTATATCCATATATACATATATATATATATATAGATCTAAGCTATTACTACTCAACATTTGTCACGTAACCGTTAGGAAAAAAAAGAAAAAAAAAGAAAAAGTAGAAAAAGAGACAAAACTTTCACTATTTTCTACTAGAAACATGATGGTATAAATAGATTCGTATACAAAAATATACATAAGGATCAATTATGCAAGATTTCAATATTTGAAATGTTTTATACAAATTAAACATCTAATGTTTAGATAAAACTATTAAATGAAAATAAATAAATTAATCGTGAAATAATCAAAGAAAAATAGATTGATTAAAAGATAATGTTCTATCGAAGAATTTAAAAAATTTGTAATAATGTTAGGTATATAAAAGCATAAATGAAATGTACATAAGTTCGATAATATCATTTACAATAAAGGGAAAGAACCGTAGATCTAATTAAATCCAAAGACACACTTTCAGACACGTATCCTTTGTCATAGTACTCGTCTTGAAAATTCGAACACTATTTACACCCCATGATCCTTAAGTGACAGAGAGATAGAGAGAGAGAGAGAGAGAGAGAGGCTGAGAGAACCCTCAAAGTAATCGTTTTAGTACATTATTAATGCAAGACCGACGCGTACATAGAAAAGCTGCCTTTTACTTCCAATGTAGAGCTTTGATCGAAATTTGTCCTTCGTCTCTATTCGATTAACAAACTATGAACATCCTATAACGCATGATTAATATCATTATTTAATTTCTTTTCCTTTTTCTTTTCCTTTTTCTTTTTCTTTCAGTAACTTATATTACGTATTAAGTATTGTAAGTTAAAACGTTATATGTAGTAATAACTTATGTTGTTACTATTATAAGTTATTATTCAATAATAAGTATAAAAAATATATATTTATATTTAATATATATTATAATTATATTATATTTATACTTATATTTATAATATATAATATATAAAAGTATAAAAAAAATAATAACTTATTACTTATTATATTATACTATATAACGTATTAACTTATTACATTTATATCTCATACTAATGAACTTAATTTATTATTAATATTTATAATAATTATTTATGATACTACGATCATAATTGATTATTATAAATATATTTCTTAGATTATTATTAACATATAACAGGTGATTTATCAAACGGCAAATGATTCATAAGAGTAAACGTAGGTGTAGACAATATTATGTTAAAACATCGATTTATGGAAAATATGACGCACAACTTTAATTGAAATACCTCATGGACTTGCGCACATTATTTCTGCATAATTATGTGACAATATGTATGATATAATACATATGTTGTATCGGAGTAAATAAAATTTATATATCATCTCAAATGTTTACGGTGTTAGCTTCTATTTAAACATCATCGCGATAAACAAAATATTCTTTTCGTATTTTATCGATAATTTTTGTATACTTTTTTCTTATTTATTTTTTTATATTTATTTATATTTAATCCTTACGAATAAAAAAAAATGAATATAATCTATTTATTAAACAAACGATTCATCGACGACACTTTTAATCTTTGTTTATTTTCATCTTTTATTTATTTTATATTTTAAATATTAATTGCATAACAGAGAGAGAGAGAGAGAGAGAGAGAGAGAGAGAGAGAGAGAAATGGTAAAATATGGTCCTTGTTAAATCGAAAGATAATAGATGATAAAAATGTGCATCGATTAATATAATCAAATTCATGAATTTATTTATTTTACACGATTCGACGATTAAATAAATAAAAATTTATCTGATTCTATTCGTTAACGAAACAATCGTGTTTATACAGTCACATTCGTCTCTTCCATATGTTATTTTATTATAATCTGACAAATAAGAATATAAAAGAAATAATATATTATAATAATATATATATATATATATATATATATATATATATATAGAAAGTTTGATAATAAACGAGAAGTTCTTTCAATATTATACGAGACCGAAATTTTAGTGAAAAATTCAAAGAAAATTATTTTCCATTGAATGAATATTTTTCTTTCTCTCTCTCTCTCTCCAGCCACTCTTAGTTCTACTCTCTATGGGCGATCTCGTAAATATGAAAAATACATGTCCTTGTGAATGCAAAAGTTTTGTGCTTGTATGCGTCCTATGCAAGAGAGTGCATCCAACTGTGAGAGGAAAAGATTTGTCGTCTACATTGAATCTATCTATCTATATATATCTTTATCTTTTTCTCATACAATGTGAAAATACGAGAATGAAAAATGAGAAATTCTGAAACATGGAAAATAAAAATTTAAATATACCTGAATGAATATAATAAAGTAAAAGCAAAAAAAAAATTGATAATACATCTAATAGCTATAAATGCAACAATAAAGATATTTATATAGATATATATTTCAAAACAATCTGTTCATATTTTTACTATCTTGCAAAATATAATATCTACCTTCATTTTTTTTTACCTACGTACAAGTTTTTTTGTGTAGGTGCGTGTAATTCGCGTGGATAAAAGTGTGTGCTTTACGACACTTTACGAGATAGTCAATTAATGAATGATGAAGCAAAAAATCTATAAAGGTCATAGTGGAACGAGCTTATCTTCCTACTCGAATGTGCGTAAAAACATGAACATTTATATATATATATATATATATATATATATATATATATATATATATATTGTTTGATTAATTAAATTCAAATAATTAAAATAACAAAACTTGTATAATACTATGAAACACATGATAACAAACTAAATAAATGTATATATATATTTACTTCTTCTTTTTTGTTAAATAATCATAGATTTATTTGATGAAAAAGTTTATTAGATTTTAAAGGACTTGTTTGCGTAAAGAAACCGATAAAATCTCATTTGTATTTAAGCCCGGTCCAATTAATCTTTATGAATTTTTCATAAAACACTCAACACGCGAAAACCGTCTAGACGACTTCATTGTAATTCAAATACAACAACAATACTAAGTTAAATAAATCATATTTATTTATGATTTCAAAACTATGATATTTAGTTTCTTCATTTACACTGCGTCAATTTGTTAACTAATGATCTGTTAATTATGCATACCATTTATTATATTACGTCTCTTTATCAATTAGAAATTTAAAACTTTAAACATGAATTTAACAAATTAATGTTGCATAATTTTTTGTACATTGCAAACTTACGAAAGTAATTATTTATACGATTTATTTACATATTCCTACATTTCTGGTAATTTTTCTTATTAGTTATCACCTTTGTACAATCATTTATCAAGTTAAGTTTTAACAATTATTATTTGTAATCTCTGAATATCTTTTTTTTTCATTTAAAAGAACAATTTAAATACTTTAACAAATATTCATTAACAATACAGAATAGTATAAAGTACCCATTAATTCTTTCCATTATACTTTTTCTAACTTGGAAGCTTCTCTTGCGTATCCGCATTACAAGCCTGTTTAATATTAATGATAGCTTTCTATGCTTGCAGATTTTAAAGTAGAAGAAGAAGAAGAAGAAACAGAAAAAAAAGAAAGGGAAAAAAAGGAATAAAAGAAAAAAAAGTTTTTCTTTGAAACCGCATTAAAGTCAAACGTCAGACATTAAATGAAGCTAATCGAGGTGAAAAAAGAAAAAAGAAAAATGGGCTTTATGATCAATTTTTCAATTAAAAAAAAATCATTAGCCTATTCGATTTATGTCGAATGGTGACGATAGAACAAACTCAAAACAAATTTAAAACAAATATAAATTCAAATTATATTGAAATATAATTCAAACGCAATGAAATTTTGCATTTCTCTCTCTGTGTTCGTAGAAAAAAGAAAGGAAAAAAAAAAAAACAGAAAAAGGAAAGTAGAGAGAAACAGAGAGAATGAGAGAGAGAGAAAAAAGAGAAGAGATAACAAATAATATCGATTGGACAGCGGCCTATTTAATAGGACAAACAACGTAATCCAGATTATCGACGTTCTTGTTTAAACGGTTGCCGTTTTAAACGATCTTAGAAAAAGAACAGAAGAAAAAATAACAAAGATAAATATTAAATCTGGACAATATCGAAGTATGTACCTTTTCCTAAAAAATATATATATATTAAATAACTAAATATATATATTATAATAGTAAATATCTTTTTTATATTACATAATATATAATATAATAATATAAATATTTTATATATATATATATATTTTATATTATATATTATATATTATATTTTATATTATATAATAACAAATATAATCTATTTTTTTAGATATATATACATATATAAAAAATATAAATATTAAATATAAATTAATTTATATTAAATAAATATATATATAGATATAAAAAAGATAAATATTAAATCTGAACAATATCGAAGACTTTTTCCTATATATATGTATATATATAGGGATCTATATCTGTATACCACAAATGCGATAAAACCTTTTCCTGTTGTAACATGAATGACGAAGCCACCGACCGTTTGCTAGTGTTTCCCCCCCCTATTCAGTTTGATGGATAACGAAACCAGTTTTTAAATGAACTCTATAACAGTTCTATCTTATATCAAACGAGAGAAAAGAAAATAACCATGTTGCTTCGAACATTTTTGTTTGTCTTCAAATCCTTGTTTTTTAATCAACGATCTAAAAAATGAAAGGGTAAAAAAATACAGAAAGAAGAAAAGAAGAAGAAGAAGAAGAAGAAAAATAAGAAGAAAACAAGAAGAAAAAAATTTTCCACGAGAAAATGCACGGAAAAGTCGTTATCAAATACATAATCAAGTAGAAAAAGAAAGGAAGAATAAAAAAAAAAGGGTGAGAGAGAGTGAAAGAGCAATCCATCATCAGCGCTTTGGGAAACGTGTCCTCGTTTCCGTAATTTTGAGCTCTACTCTTAAACAGAGCTGAGCTTCCGCATTCAGAGAGTATTTTTTTTCCCTTCTTTCTCTCCCTCTTTTTCTAAATCTTTCCTTTTTCTTTTCTTTTCTCTTTTTTTTTTTATCAAACCAAAGCTCAACTCTTTCTATAGACTACGAACGCTACTCGCGTATAGATCTTAATCCGTTAAAAAAAAAAAAAAGAAAAAAGAAAAAGAAAGGTAATACATAAAAAAAAGGGAAAGAAACGAAGAAAAATAGATCTACTCGAGTAAATTTCGCTAAAGGGTAGGTAGGGTAGGTTCTCATTAAAAATGAATTGAATCCTTCGTAATTGCTATTCCAGCTTGGTGATAATCACAATGGTACGTTGTTGGTGTGCATGCACTGTGTGTGTGTGTGTGTGTGTGTGTGTGTGTGTGTGTGCCAAGATTTTTATATTTTTCTCTCTATTAAGTATTAGACCAAAATTAACCCCTTGAGAGAAGAAAAAAGAAAAAGAAAGAAAAAACATAGGAGAGAAAGAGAAAAAGAAAGAGAGTTTTTGGAATTAATTAAACATCAAAAACTAAGAAATAATAATGTCAAATAATATTACGAATAAAAACACCTGTTTTCTATATAAAATTAAATCATATATCAATGTGAAAGAACTTAGAACGTTCTTGTATAATAAATCGACCATGATTTCTTTGAATAAAGTAAAGACACAATTCTTTACATATGAGTACTAAATAAATAAATAAAAAAGATAAAAGAGCTAAAAGGAAGAGCATGTTACTCGGTGTCGCGAGTCTGCTTGGATTTCTCAGCAGTGTGTTATTGATCTAGCTTGAACACGAACTAGTGGCTTCGCCATTGCTACTGGTAGCCAGGCAAGGCATATCGGCTGTTTCGCAGCCGCAAAAAGGACGTCTGTTAAAGTTGGGTGTGTCCAAAGCAAAAAGGGAGCGAGAACAGGAGACGATGTTGATGATAATACCTTGAGAAAGTTAATCGTATCTTGATCTTAAGTTTCACGTACACGTAAGAATGTACGCATGCACGTAAGCACGCACATGCACATACACATGGACATGCACGCACACAGAGAGACTAACCTCGTATCAGATGTAGCGTGGTCACGACATAGGAGAGGACAATTGTACAGTCATTATATGATGTCTCTTGAAACACGTACACGTACACGATTTTTCGATTAGAAGATCTTGATTGATGTCAAATTATTATTATTATTATTTAGTAATATGTGTTGCGCTTCTATTGATGAATAATAGTCTTCTATAAGTAGTTACAGACGTGACAGATTCTTCGTTAGCGATGACGTTTTATTCTGGAGGAAACGAAGAGAAAAAAAGGGTGAGATTAGATAACAATCAAACTTATCAATAAAAACCAGTAATTGAGTAACCGAAACAAAGATAAAAAATGATAGAAACAAAGTAAGAAAGAAATAAAGGGAGAAAGAGAAAGAGAGAATTGTTCGAGGGTTGTAAAAGCGAATAAAACGAACGACGGATCCTTGCGGTGATCCGCAGGGTGGCGCGTACGACTGGCTCCGTTCGTCGACTGACGTGCCGAAAAATGAGAGAGACGGAAAGCGCTGTGTCGGCAGCGGGAACGATAGAGAGGGAGCCACGAAACACGGTGGTTGTAATATACAAGCATACAAGTGTATATATGTGCTTGCTTTTACTCCCTTTGCACATCCTACCCTTTTGCATTAGTCTTCTTTTCATATATTTACAAATACATTTATATATATATATATATATTTACATGCATGTGAAAATGTATATGCATATGTATGCGTTAGAGAAACAGTGGAGATGAAATTTGACACATCTGTAGCAAAGTGAAAGAAAAGGGGCGGTCATATTATTATTATTGTTATTATTATTAAATTTTTCTTTTTACGCAATTAACCATGCTAAAAGGCACGCTTTCTCCTTGGTAATTAGATCAGTCCAATGATGAGGGACAAACGTCGTGACGTGACGCAAGTATGCTTCGAATGGAAAACGGTACTTGCGCGGTTCGGGGGTTGCGCTGCAAGTGTCGGTAAAGATAGAGGAGGTATGATGAAAAAGCATGACGTTAGAAAGAGAGGGAGTATATAAAGAGAAAGGGTGAACACGGAAGGCAGACGAAGAGTGCAAGGGGTAGGACGTAGAAACGCACGACTAAAGTTAGAAGTGGGGAGACACAAGTGCTACTGGGCCATCGATCGGCTGCGCGGTCGTCGGTTGTAGCAGCTGAGCGTTCCAAACTGTACGCAGATATCCGTAGGACTTCTCTTAGCACTTTCTTAGATCGTTTTTTTATATATACATATACACTAGATGATATTCTGAAAGAGAGAGAGAGAGAGAGAGAGAGAGAGAGAGAGAGAGAGGCAGACAGAGTGAGATTAAGAAAAAAAAGAAAGTAAAAGAAAGGAATATTGGAAGGGGTAAGAAAAGTATGAAGAAAATGAGAAAATAAAAAAAAAAGGAAAGAAATTGAGATAGAAAAAGTCAGAGAAGGACAGGGTCAAGCTAAAGGATTTGGGGATTACCGGGTAAAGGGATACATCCCCCTTAAATCCTTTTTGTCAATCCTTTGTTAGGTCGAGTTTTTCTCACAGACATGTAAGTACGTGTGAGTACCAAAAAAGAGATGTAAAAGAAACACAACCGTACTTTTAGCTTTAGGCCAATCTTTTTTTTCTTCCTCCTCTTCATCATCTTCTTTTTCCATTTCTTTTTCTTCTTCTTCCGCTTTTTCTTCTTCTTTTTCTGCTTCTGCTTCTTCCAGTATTTTAGGTCAAGTGGATCCCCGCGAGTCGTGTTGAGCTTGACAGTGTCATTTTCATGCGACTAGTAGAAGGTATGTACGTGTCGAGCGTACGTAGAACCTGCGCCGGCGGTAGACTACCTAAGATTATCATCGTAAGTCCGTCTTTGAAAGCTTGTCCGTTGAAAGATGGCAAGAGCGAACCTAAGAAAAAAGGAAACAAAAATATAAGAAAAAGGAAACTAAAAACGAAAAAAAAAAAAACAGAGAATTTAAACTTGTGCTTATACGTGACGATATTTTAAAAATAGTCCCGTTGATTTCGTCAATCTTATTAAATCTTTTCACGATCGTATAAACATTTGTTTTACTTATGAGATTAGCTTTACACAGATTTTAAAATCATGATAATTTATTTCAAATCAATATCCATACATTTCTACGCGTAACACGGAATTAACCCCTTATATTAAATAAAAAAGGTATTATCTTTAAATTAATGTCTCTCTCTCTCTCTCTCTCTCTCATTTAAAAAGAAAAAGAAAAAGAAAGGAGAAAAGGAAATCTTTAATCCGAGATGTCGTTTCTAATCTGGATTAGTGACGCTTGATATATGTTGCGTTACAATACTCATGAGAGACAATGTTCATCGATCGTTCTTTTTTTCATTTTTGATTCGAAGCATCTCAAGTATATAAGTATAAAAGTAAGTAACATACATTGATGTTAAAAAAACTTCTGGGAATATTGATTTTACATAAAAGAAAACGAAGGACAGGGACGTCTATAGGATTGGCTTGTAAGCTTATCATTTATCATTTCTCTTCTCTCTTTTTCTTTCTCTTCTTCGTTGTCCAAATAAGTGACTCGTTCGTACCGTACGAACAGCCCACGACGCCTGTGGAATGACAAATCGGTTAGAAAACACGATTAAAAGTAGTAATAACAGTTTGTGGTCAGACCACGATCCCCTACCGGTAATATTTAACGCTTATTATCGTCGGTATTTGAAATCAGACAATAAAAAGCGTGTCGTTGGCCTACTAAAAATTAAATGCATAGTTTCGAAACCTTTTTTCTATTCTTTTCGTAGTATCGATATGATTTTTAGAAAACCTTTATTCAAACTAACTTTCTCATCTGTACTAAATAATAAAAAAATAAATAGATAGCCTTGAACATATATATCTGTTTTTGCAACGTGATACTAAAAATTTATCATTGTCACAAAAAAATGAAAATGATCTTTCGGAAATACATATATATACATATATATAGATATCAAATAACTCAATTTATAAAGATTAATAGATCATATAAGATGATAGATACACGATCCTAAAAGCGATAAACTTACTATATCGTTGGCATTGATCCTAACAAGCGATCAAGTTCAACGGTAAGTATTCTGCACTTGGTGTCGAGCATACTACAGTCCAGAGTATGGCTGGCTAGATTTTCAAAGGTTCAAACGAAAGAATGTGAAGAACTATGCCCGGTGAGAGTGCAACGTAAGCGATTTTTTACCGAATGACGTAAGCATAGACAATCGAACGACAACGACCGTCGATGAATCATCAATGCTTATAGAAAAACCAATCGTTCTTACAAAATTTTTCTCTATTTGACATAATCAATTAAAATAAATAACAGAGAGAAATCGTCATGATTCATCAAACTTGTCAATGGTCATACATATTGGTACTTGTGATTATAGAATTCGTGTTAAACGCGTTGCGACGTTAAGAGTCCTTCTATCTATCTCTCTTTATCTCTCATGGTGGTCATGGTGACCGAGCTATTGAATGAGAACCTTTAGAAAAGACATTAGAAGACCGATCTGCCTGCCAATCCGTTAGAAATAATGGCTCGTAACGTGGCACTGAAGCTAACGACTTTATCTCGTTATTAATCGTTTCTGCATTCTTCTATCATCATAACGCGAGCAAGCGAACGCGCGCAAAAGAAAGAGAGAAATATAATGAAATAAAAGGGAATAATAAAAAGGGAAGAATCGATCGAAACCACCTATTTGTGCACAATGCAATGTTCCCTCTCTCGTTCCTTCCTTCCTTCCTTCCTTCCTTCTTTCTTTCTTTCTTTCTTTCTTTATTTCTTTTTCTTTCTCTCTCACGCGAGCGCTTATTTTAACATAGAAAATGATATCACTCGAAATAGGTGGTACTGCAGTACCATTAACAGCAGTACCATCGTAGTTTTCACGAACATCCACGAAGGCCAGTAGCTTGCTTGACAATAAAGCTTCTATAAATTTTATTCCGTTTTCAGCAAGGTCAAGCATTTACTTCGAATCGTTGAAATTGGAAAGCTCCTGGGCCCATTATTCGTTGAAATTATAGAAAACTTGTTGTGTGTGCTTTGTACAAAAGCTCTAGAAGATCTGTTCGTTCGTTCCAAAGGAAGATGGATGATACGTATTTGGAAGAAAAAGAATAAGAAATAAAAGGAAAAATCCCTAATAAGATATTTAAGAACTAAGATTAGTAAGAGAATATATATATGAAGAGGATTTATAAAATAATATTTTTCTCTTATATATTTTCGTAAGTTTGAAGCAAAAAATAAAACGTTTTGGTCCAGTAATGATAACTCCAGAAGGATCCTTACGAATGGTTGCATCCTCTTTCTCTCTCTTCCTCTCTCTCTCTCTCTCTCTCTCTCTCTCTCCCTCTCATACTTTCCATCGAATTTTGAAAACATTCATGACCTAGCTCGAGGACGAGGTTATTTTGTCGTGATGTCAAAGAGTCAGCAGCACTCAGTAGAAATTCTGGCGCTGTGCCAACCACCAAGAAATAGGTTATCGATCAACCTCTTGCTCTTGGTAATAACTACAGTCCAAACTACGATACGAAAGAGAGCTTTGACTCGGGAGATTTCATCCTTCCAATGTCTACCGCCTATTTTTTTTCTTTTTTTTTTGTCTTTGGCACAACTCTTTTAAACGACATGGATTTTCTTCGCGGAAGGAAGCATGAAACCATAGGATTTCTGAAAAATATATTAATAAATTATATAGAGAATTCTCTGAAGGCTTGTTAAAAGCGTTTGTGCATTAGTAAAATAACTAAATTCTTACTTAAACTAATATTTA
Source organism: Polistes dominula (assembly GCF_049000335.1). Taxonomy (NCBI): domain Eukaryota; kingdom Metazoa; phylum Arthropoda; class Insecta; order Hymenoptera; family Vespidae; genus Polistes; species Polistes dominula. The sequence continues at coordinate 4,804,358 of NW_028300906.1, read as the reverse complement.
TATCTTTATAAAAATATCTAAAGATAATGTTTGCTGAACTATCAATCAATGGTACAGCGTCTGTGAATGGTTATCGAGCAAATGGCGCCGCATTCGTTTCCAATGCTCATTCAAAGAGCCTTCACGCATCAATGATCATGTATGCACCTATGTACGTCTATTCGTATCCTGTATTGCAAATATATATATATACATATATTCTCTTTATAAAGAAAAACATTGATGAATCTATCTATCTAAAAATATCGACTAATTAATGATAATATAAAGGATTAATCAATCTTTCATTATTTCATTATCATCGTTGTTGACATTTAAATTACTTATACATAAGCTACAAATATTGGATTTTTTATTTGACAAAAAGTAATGTAAAGAAAAGAAAGAAGTGACAATAATTATTAATGCAAATGTGAAAGATATTCGGTCATGATATTTATAGAAGACTATTCGCGTATAATTCTCTGAGTGAGATTGATCGTGAAAACTCGGCCGAGTACAAATGATAAAAGTAGGTATATATATTCCATTTTTAGTTTAGTAGAACATACATGTTATACGCTTTCTAATCGAGAAAATAAACTTAGATTGATAACTAAATTAATAGAAGAGAAGGTTTATCGAATTTCTAATTAATTTATTTCTCTATTCTTCTTTTTGCTTTTTTAATGAATAACTATCGGAAATTCGATTCCATCGCGATAAAAAATTTCAACCTACGCGAGGGAAGAAACATTTATAAGATATATATACATACCTTCTATTATAACAATAATCAATTCTTTCTTACAAATACCAATAATTCAAGAATAAATTAAATCGATAAATAATCTCTTTGCCAAAAAAAGAAACTTGACGATATAAAAACTACGATATTAATCTAAAAGAATTCGAAAAAATTTGATTTATAATAAGCACCATGTGTATCGACGAATCTCGCGCCATAACCGTTGGAAACCGTTAACGGTAACCATGAACACCCTTGTCGTGAATGTACGGGCTTCGTCCTGTCTGCCGCTAGGCGTCGCAGTTTCTAATAAAAATCACGCGTTCCTCGAAAGCAGTGGTATACACATATATATATATATATATATAGAAACGCGTTACAATACCTGAATATATATATATATATACATATACATATATAAGTTGTATAGAAAATCTAACTGTGTTGCGCCCTATAGCGGGTATTATACATGTAAAATAAGTAGTAGGGTCCCCGCTCGTCAGCCTTGCTGATGAGATGATTTATCGAGCGGGAAACCAGGTCTTAAACGTTTAGGTAGCAACAAACTGACCAAACTTTTTAATATTGAATATACAGCCTTTAAAAGTAACAACATCTCTCTGTACGATATATAACAGGAAAGAGTGACAGGAAGTGGGGAGAAAAGAGAGGAGAAGACAGAAGAGAAGGAAGGAAGAGGAAGGATCGACGCAAAATCGCTTCGAGTAACGTGGTCGACGTCGATGCGTGTACTATATATCGATGGGTGGCGAATGGGTTGCCCGTTGGGTGCTAGGCAGCAGCAGCAAGCTCGATCAAAGAAGAAGAGTGAAGAACACCTCGGTGATCGTCGAATAACGTGCCTGAAATTAAACAAAAAAAAGGAATCTCGGTAAAAGATGGTGGTGAACGTTTATCATTTTTGTTCATTATTTTAATAAGATTCAAGTTTAGCTTCGAAGGAGTTCCACAGGACAACGTTAACACAACAATCACAACGTCGATAACCGGAGAGGTGAAAGGATAATACTGAAGCAAGTAAAAGGGAAAGAAAGAGAGTGAGAGACAGAAACAGAGGGAGAGAAAGAGAAAGAGAGGAAAAGAGATAGATAGAAGAATCTCAAGAGAGTTTTCTTTACTCACAGTATGGAATTTATACCTGCACGCTCGCTTCTACTTTGAAAGGATTACTATAGTGGTTATTAGTAGTTATCAGTAACCAGACGAGAATATCACGACAACTTACTAACGATTCTAACGAAACGTGACAATCACGACGATATATAATCAACGACGTATGCAAGTACGTCGTGTCATTTGATAGAACGGAATTAGACAATCGTACGAGGCCCCCTCTTGTAAAATAAGCGACTCGTTATGTACCAATTTTTGCATCCTCGTAATCGCCCTTTACAAAGCCTCATTCTTGGCTTGATAGTTCTAACTTTTTATGCTTACTATCGTACCACCTTCTATGACATTCACCAGTTTGGTTCAGCTAGAAATTTCAGTGAGTATTATTCTTTTTTGATTTTTAATGTTTACCTCTTAGAGAATAATCATTATTCATTGAAAATTATTCCTTTTGAAATCCTTTGTGCAACAATCATCTGATAGATTTATTTATTTCAGGTCACACCATTTATCAGGATGCACTTAGAAATCAATCAAACCATAGCATAGATATCCAATCAGTGCCCAAAAATATGACGTATGAACCTTTAACTTTGAATTCTTATTCTCAACATAATGCAAGCAATCCTGCAACAATTATCACTACACTTTCTACGTCATCTAGTTCTCAAGTTTTGTCTTCCGTAAGCACCTCGCTCAATCTGAAACAAAGCAGTGAAGTACCTTTATTGGAAACAGAAATAGTTGTCAATACACGAAAGAGCATTTCTGTAGTTTCTAATGATTATGCACGTGCCATATATGAAGCTGGACATACCGTACCTATACCAGAAAGATGTCCAGATTTTGGCAAAGAAATGGACTTGGTTATTATTATAATGTCAGCACCTACGCATGTGGAAGCAAGAACTGCAATCAGACAAACCTGGGGACATTTTGGACAAAGAAGAGACATCAGTATACTCTTTATGTTAGGTGCTACTTTAGATTCTAAAGTTGAAAAAGTACTTGAAAAAGAAGAAAGGATATATGGTGATATAATACGTGGAAAGTTTTTAGATTCTTATTCAAATCTAACTCTTAAAACAATCTCAATTTTGGAATGGGTAGACAGTTATTGTTCCAAGGTGAAATTTGTTCTGAAAACAGATGACGATATGTTTATCAATGTTCCACGTTTGTTAGCATTTATAAATAAGCATGCAAAAGACAGAAGTGTTATATTTGGCAGATTAGCCAGAAAATGGAAACCGATTAGAAATAAGAAGAGCAAATATTATGTATCACAAACACAATTCAAGCAGTCCGTATTTCCAGACTTTACTACTGGTCCAGCTTATCTATTATCTAGTGACATAGTGAGAAAATTATATGACGCAGCCTTGGACCAAACATACCTTAAACTCGAAGATGTTTTCATGACTGGAATCGTTGCGCATAAACTAGGAATTAAGCGAGTGCAAGCTAATGAGTTCCTCAACAAACGAATAGCATACAGTCTCTGTAACATACAACGGGGAATAAGTATACATATGGTTAAATACAGCGAACAATTCGATCTCTGGAAGAAGTTGCTCGATGGTAAGAGTAAATGTAAGTGATAAGAATAGATAGAAATTGTATACATAATATTAGGAGAATCGAGTGACAAGAGACAGGGTCCTTTGTCACTAAAATTTGACTTGATTCTCTCATTCTATTTTACATTTAATAATTACCACTTTTTGGTGGTCTGCGATATATGTATATTTTATTCTACTTTTACGGCCTCAATGAATAAATACTCTACATAATGTAGCCCATAAGTAATTTAAATTATTCTAAGTATATCAAATAATAAGATTTTATATTTTAAGAATTGGAGTCTATGTTTTGACACATAGTTAGTATTTATTGCGAGATAATATGCCAGCAGGATGATATAGTTTTTTATTGTCATATAATTGGTCTTCTTCTTTTTCCCATTGATATATATTATTATTAATAAGCTTAAAGCTTTTTAATTTTCTATGACGCAACAAAAAAGGAAGAAGTGCATTTCACGTTTAAACGCATTTTATATCGCACAACTCTTACTATATATGTTTTAATATTAAAAAAAAAGGAAAAAAGAATATTAATCAATGAAATCTAAAAATATTCTAATGCCATTTTCTTAACCAGTGATGCTCAGTTTGTTTAACAATAAGTAAGAGTATTTCAAGCAACTACAAGCTATCAGAAAAATGTTCACTTGAGCACTGCTGCCATAAAACCAATAATTTTCCTACAATATATTTATACATATATTTTACTCATATAAATATATATTACAGTAAGGAGATCGTATTATATTTGGACTGGTCGTATATAAACTTCTTATTTAATAATTTACACAATCATATATATATATATATATATATATGTGTGTGTGTGTGTGTGTGTGTGTATACATTTATAATATGCATATATTTTTTTTCTCTGAATTATTATCTAGTCATTGTCTAGATAATATCTCTACATACATGTAAAAGTAAACTTCCACGTTATTTATTTATTTTTATTTTTTTTTTTATTTTACTTTAAAAAAAATTCTCAATATCTACCTGCTCACGAATAATACGTAGTAGACATTTATTTAATTAAACTGTGTTATGTTTTCCAAGTGCCATATATATAAAAGGATAAAATAAAATGGTATTGTGTCGTATACGAAAAAAACTATTTTCCTAATGTTGAAAAAACAAGAATTTTGTTTTGAAATTCTTTGGGTTTGTGACCTTAAAATATGACTGTGTTTTCTCGTTTCTTCCGTCTCTCTCTGTGTGTCCTTTCGTTTTATTATTATTATTACTAATTGTTATCACGAGAATAATATTATATATTTAAATAAACATAAATCATTTTGTAAACAAAGAAAAATGATTACGAGATAATGTGATTCCAGTATTAGAAAAAAAAAAAAGAAAATAAAATATAAAAAAAACGTTTAGGCCAAGGTTTCGTCGAGTAATGCAAATGAGAGCCGCTTGAGAGATCTGATAGTGGCCTTGACACAATTTTCATTCGCATCGAATTGAGATTTTATGATGGCACGTAATTATTATCAATTAGGTGCTCACGTTATTTCATTCTCCTCGACGTTGCATTTATCGCTGATGTGCGTAACAAAAGGGTATAAACGATCCTAAACGATCGCATCTGATAAACGATTAGAATGTAGAAAGAAACTAACTTCCACGTGCAAAAAAAAAAAAAAAAGAAAAAAAGAAATAAAATGAAAAAAAAAAAATAAAATCCTACGAATACAAATCATGTATTAAATATACATAGTAAGTAATTTACGTGATACAAACTTTTTAAACGAGACAAAACCAATAAAAAGATATAAAACTAAAGAAAGAGAGAAAATTACAAAAAAAAAAATAAAGAATCGATGTTTTTTACTCGTATCTATAATAATTAACAATAAACTAAAGTTTTACGTAATCATAAAAAATATTTTGTAAAAAGAAACAACTTCGAACCCTATTTTGTAAGTGAATTCTATAATGAAAATAAGATCGCAACGCGTGTAAAAAATACAAAAGCACGTAAATTTCGAGTAAAAGAAAAAACAATTTGAAAGAAAAAACAAAAAAAAAAACATACATTGTATATATATCCTATATGTACACATATATATAATATATATATATATATAATATATACATATATATAATATATACATATATATAATATATACATATATATAATATATACATATATATATATATATATATATATGTATATTATTACCCTCGAAATATTTCAAGTAAATATCTTCGACCGGTTTGAAGAATATCAGATATGAAGGCAAACGAAAAAGAGAAAACTTACTTAAGATTGCACCAGACATATTGGAATTGCACTGAAATGTTCCGATAAAAAGAAAATCTACTAGCGTAGTACTGGTACTTATGTATTGTAGATGTGAAATTGGCGGTTTGTATTGTATGCATGCGTGTGTGTGTGTGCATCTGGTAACATCACGTGACTTGTCTCTCGCGACGTTACTCAAGAAAGAGAAAGAGAGAAATAAAGGAAAGAAAACGCGCAAAATTGAAATTGATCTTTTTACATTCCTATTAACATTAAATTATTCTAAAAACAGAAACACACATTCCATATTTTAATATTTATATATAATAATGACGATGTAATATTATTCATTTAAATTTAAATGATCTTAATTTGATTTACTACTTGTCTTCCATTTTTTCTTTTTTTAACGTACTAATAGATACTTTTAAATTTATCTATCATTTAAAAAAAAAGATATTTGAATATTAATATTTGTATATACGCTTCTGAAAATATTTATTTGAAAATAATTACGTTTAAAGTTAAACGGAAGCAAAAGAAAAATTGAGATCATAGTAATTAGGTGTAGAAATAAAAAAAATAAATGATTCATATTAGATCGTGACATTTCAAAAAAGGATCACGCAATAATATGCGGTATATATTGAACACCTTTCTAGAACTAGTCTCTAAAGATTGTGATTTCTTGTTCTTTTTTTCCAAGTGTATCATTACGATCCAGTAAATTCTCGTTACGAAACGAACGAACGAACGAACGAACGAACGAACGAACGAACGAACGAACGAACGAACGAGTGAATTCACTGAGGGTGAAACTCTTTTACGCAAACGACCGTAATTAAATGCAAATACTGCGTGTACTCGTCGAAATTAGTGTTTGCACCGATGTCGGTTCGGTCGTTCATCCTTCCTTGGCTGCCAATGCAACCAGTAACAAAGAGTTGCGAGACAACCGTCGACGACGATTACTTTTGTCGATAATAAGGAAGGAGGTCAAGCGTGAAATCACGAATAAATTGAATGAATCAAAAGCATTTCTTAATTTTGAAATTCTTCCCTTCCTTCTTTCTCTTTCTTTTCCTATTTCACATTATTTTTAGTACTGTGTCTCTCTTTCTTTTTATTTCACTTAACCTTAAGTAATTCAAATTAAATCAACCATTTGACGTAATAATTGGGTAATAAAGTAATTATAATACTTATTCGATAAGGAATATTTTTAACCGATACCTACATCACGTCCTTCATATATAATATTACTTGATTATGGTTCTGCATTGTAGTTGAAAATGATATAACTGTGGAAAAGATTATCCAATTTCCAATATAATAATACTTGATTGTTCCATTGAATTTTTCAAGTTATATACTTGAGAATGAATTTTAACGGATATACGCTTTATTAAAGCTAAGTCAAAATAAAATCTAATTATATCATGAAAATAAAAGAATTACGATAATTAACTTAAATTCATGAAAATAATTATATTTTTAATAGGAATGAAATAAAATTATTATCTTTATTACCGTTTCATTTCTAATTGCAACTTATTGTGCAATATTTTGTTATATTTTGATTTATAATAACGTCACGTAGAACAGTTGGTATGATTTCTTTCTATATTACCGACTATTTTTACATAATTTTAATTTTTGCCAACTTCAGCGCTATGATCTGCACTATCGATAATGCAGCTCATAAAATAGAAAATAAATTAATGAAAAGAATCCAAATTAAATGATATAATAAAAATTCCTATATTTAATAATATATATATTTATATTATTTTAAAATTTTATCTCCTAATCGATTTGTGCAGTAATAAATTTGCGCGCGAAAGGAATTCAAATAAAATTAGTAATTAGTGATGGTAAAAAGTTAAACATTTCCATTGCGCATATGTAAATATATCTTAATGATATTTTAATGAATTTAGCCAACGGTGTGATTTAATTACTTTATAATTTGTATATTTATTTTGTATTTAAAATAAAATATAAATAACGTTTCAAATCGAGTAGTCGAAGTGTCACAATAGAGATTGTATGCGCTTGCGCAGTTTCTTATCCTTATCACTTATGAATCAGCTGATGACAAGAGTAGACGTTGCGAATTAGAAAAAATTACTTTTGTGTTATAATTTCAAGTAAATATGTCGTTAAATACAGCGCACGCTAATGGAGGCGTACTTATTCACGCTGGAGAAGTGTAAGTATAATAAAATAATTAAATAAATAATATCATAAATGTGCTATGCGTGTGTAGATGTAATGCACTCGTTCGATTGCATCGACTACTAACATTTCTGTAACATCGTAATAACGCATTTTAACCATAAATCAATTTTTCTACAAACTAATAGTCTAGTTCTCATTACAATCAATGATATAATTTAATTATATTAAACATTTTTAATAAAATTTAGGAAATTAACCTACATTGGATATTTTTTCTTACAATTAATCATATGTCACAAAGTCAATATATGTCTTGTGTGACGTGTCTAGAATTTCTTTAATTTTTTTTTTTTTTTGTATACTTAACTTTATGTTACAATATATAATCGATATTACTGAGTTCTTTTTTAACATAAATACTTGTAACTTATTGTTATTTTATATTCTTTTAGTATTTTGTTATATTGCGACAATGTTTCCATGGAATTTCATGGTCAAGAACAGTCCGCATTTATTGGTACAAAACGTGGAAGATTATACTTGACAACCCATAGAATGATTTTCAATGCCAAAAATACAAATGATGAAATGAAATCATTTAGTTTTCCATTTATTACATTGAGCGAAGTTGAATTAGAGCAGCCTATGTTTAGCGCAAATTGTATCAAAGGAAAATGTCGAGCTCAGCCTAATGGAAATTGGATAGGGGAATGCAAATTTAAATTATATTTCAAGAGCGGAGGTGCCATTGAATTTGGCCAGACCATGTTAAGAGCAGCAGAATTGGGTATGATCAATGTCATAATATTATGCAACTTTATAAATCCCTACATATTAATCTCTTGCCATAAAGATTGCTAACGTTATTGCATGATAATTGCATGGATTTGTTTTGTGCTCTTAATAGCACAACGTAATGGGCCCGATCATGATGCACCACCACCATATACACCACCAACAACAGGATGGTATGCAGCACCTCCAGTAGCTTATTTAGCTCCAGGAACTAGAAATTATGGATGGATGCCACCAGGCAATGTATTTCCTGATGCTCCGCCAGGTGAACTTTCAATATAGACAATTTTCTTTATAGCATTATGTATTATTAAACTTTTAAGAAAAAGATATAGTATACATAACTACACGTTTATTTGGTATCTTTATATTTACAGCAAATAGTGTCTTTATGACCGAGATGCCACCTCCCTATCCCGGTATAAATTCTCCTTATCAGGGTTACGCAAGTGGAACACCACAAAACCCGCAAGGTGCATGGGGTGGTGTCAATCAACAATCGAATTGGGTACCAACGCAACCAAATGGAGCACCAGGAATGGCCAATCCAAATTACCCTCTTGGAGGTGTGTATCCAAATTTTAATGAGTATCAACAATGTCCACCGTATACACAAAACCCACCATACACACAAAGTCCACCATACACACAAAGTCCACCATATTACACTCAAAGTCCTCCATATACACAAGTTCCGCAATATCCACATAATCCACAGTATACACAAAATCCGCTATATACACAATGCCCACCATACACACCATATCCAGGTGGTAATAATTATTATTCAAAATAATTGTTTGTCTCATTTAATTAGATTTTAATCATGGATTATTATTAAAAATTCCAATTGATATGCTTTTTGAAAAAGTTTGAGTCTTAAAGTATATTTTTATGCAGCAAATTATTAAAGTATTATATTGTTACCCATTTAAATGTTATATATATATATAAATACGTATATACGTTCTTATATTTACTTTTTACAACAATTAACACTAGAACTATCATACAATTTTTACCATACATCTGATAATTTAATTCAACAAAAAAAAATAAATATTTCATTTATTATTTATTTTATGTGATTTTACAGCAATGAATAATAATAACTTATTTTTAACAATTCTCTAATAATTGTGATTTTGAGTATGTAACAAAAATTAGCTTTAAAATCCATCATTTTGATGGATTTAGTAGTTCTAGTGTTAAAGTATATCGTCTTTAAGAAATGTTAAAATATTTGCATCAATATATATATATATATTGATGCAAATATTAATATATTTATATATTATATAATATATAATATATATATTAATAAATATGTATATATTATATAATATATAATATATATATTAATAAATATGTATATATTATATAATATATAATATATATATTAATAAATATATATATATATATATATATATATATATATATATATATATTTATTAATTATTGTAATGTAGCAGTTAACAATATATTGTTTCTAAGAAGTTATGACTCTCTGAAACTAGTTATATAATTGATATAACGTGGTATTAAAGATTAATAAAAAATTATACGCTGTTTTTATTTAATACCTTTCAATTACAAATTTAAATTAATTAAAATATTTTCAAAATATTATTTTTCTGTAACACCTGTTGACTCACGTCAAGTTTGAAAGTTTTTGCTAACATTATGCAATAGCGTTGCATAAATAGTCTTTGAGTGGCACATTGTGAGATTGACTTTCACTGAGCTTAGTTATTATCTCACTAGTATCATAGATATTTTCTAAATGAATTAACAAATGTAATAACTACATTTTTATTCTTTAATATTCTACTTTCTTTAGTGAGATATTACAGAGAGATCCAAAATAATTTAATAAAATATATAATATAATTATTCTAGTGAAATATTTGTAAAAAAAAAAAAAGAAAGGAGTGTAAATAGCTTAGCAGTGTTTTATTTTGTGATTAAATAATATTACTGAATAAATAGAAAAATGTCTGATCAAAAAAAGTTTGGCATGTTTCATATCTATTGTATGTATTACATTTTTTTATTTAATATATATTTTTTTCCGTATATAAAGTATAATAAAAATACATTAAACTACACCATGTTGTAGATACCAAAGCTGCGGAGGCTACTCAGAGCGCATACTATGATCCCAATAGACCTCAATGCGCTTATGTTCCACCACCTGCATATTATGTAAGTAACTTTTATAGTTTAATGTATTTTGAATTTTGTTTTTTTACAAATTAGTGTGTTTATATTATATTAATACTTTATTAAATTCAGGAAAGCCCTCCAAGCTTTCAACAAGCAACGGGAAAAAAGGATCAGTGAGAAATTCTATCGCCTGGATAAAAGAATTAATGACCGGAAATGACTCTTTAAATAAAGCAGTATTACTGCATTTTTCTTGTAGCACTGTATATGTTACATTTGCATCTTATATATATATATAAAAAAACAACAGAAAAAATAAGCTGTATGCATTCCACTAAAAATAATCTGCATATTACTTCTTTGCACGTATGGCTCTGGCATTGTAAAGCATTTTTATCATAATTATTAATCTGAATTTGCAAATTTATATAAGAAGAAAAAAAGAGATAGAGAGAGGGCTCGTTGCAAAAATGACAAAAATTTTTGAATGTAATAATAATACATATAGTATTTAACTATGGTGTATAAAATGTTCTACAAATATTTACTATTATTTGTTATAGGTAAAATATATATGTGAATTGCTACACAATATACACAATTTTATTGTTGTATTTTATTAGACCCAATTTATATGATAAATAAAGCTTGATATACTCAACTTATCAAAAGTTTATTGCTATACATTTATAATATTTTTTCTTATACAATATTTTACATTTAATTTCATAAATATATTATATATAAAGAGTAATATTTAACAAATATCAGGTTTGACATTTTGTATTAATATTAGTATTTTATATAATTAAAGAGAATATTTAATATAAACATATAATTAACAATTGAATGTATTGAGAAATTTTATAAATATTTAAAAATATATATTTTTTATTGTGGTATATTTCTATCATAAAAAAGTTGTTATATTAAAACAAGAATTATTTTTTTTATTATATATATACATATGTGTTTGTATATGTAAATTATTTTATTTATATATTTTTATATTTTTAATAATTTTACTTTAATTTTTTGTTTCGATAGACTAGCTTTAACAATGGCAAAAAATTATAAACATTTGGATAAATACATCTTGAAATAGAACATTATTAGTAAAAATAATATTTTTTATTTATCTATATAAATAAAAATAATATTTATTTAAACTAATAAAAAATTATGACACTTTTTTTTTTTTAAATGTCATATATATATCTTTATATATATGTATATATATTTATATGTGTCTATAAAAATATAATACTTTTAATAAAATACTGATCATTAACAATAATCAAATTTAATTTTAGTAAAATATTAATCTCTATCAGTGATTTTAATTGGCACATTCTAGTTTTATATACGTAAATAATATTCATTTGTATAGAGTTGCATATATATTGTACATAAAACTATATATATATATAATATGATTCTAATAGACTTAAAACATTTTAAAAGATCTTTGAAACAATGTAAAATATCTGGCAAGTAATAATTAATTTACAAGGTACTTATTATTTTGTACTAAAAGATCATTAGAGCTAGAAAATAAGAGGAAGATTATACCGATATCAAATCATCTTTGTCTATCCATATTCAGAGGATATAGTTAAACTAAATTTTCCATTTTCTGTGTACGTACTGTGATACCATATTCTTGTATCCAAAAGAATAATATCTCCAGTGTCAACAGAGAAATTAAATGGTTTACAAACATGATTGCATTCAGGAGTCGGTGCAAGAATCCATTTTTTACTACCTATGAGTTGTCCTTGCCACATCAGTCGAGATATATAATCAAGCTAATAAAAAACAAAAGAATATATAAAATTGTGTGTTAAATACTTTATATAAAACAGATGTTATATTTATTATTGTAAATATTGAAAGAGAGACATTGAATCTCTTTTTAATATTAAATACACATGTATTCAATATTTTGTGTTACTAAGGTTCATTGTCATATTTTAACACATACATGCATATTAGCTCCCTGTTTATAGCCCATAAATATATAATTTGTCTGTGGTACTTCTGCATCATCTGGGAAAAACTCCGGCACGTTATAAAATTGTCTCATGACATCTAAAACTTCTGGATGACAATTTTTCCAACCGACATACCATGGCTCTTCACCTTCCTCATTCATCGCTCTTTCTTTGCTCATTGCAAAGACTTCACGCAAGTTATTGAAGTCGCTGTTAAAATGTAAAAATTGACTTTCCTCTTCTATTGATTCATATGCACCTTCGATATGCTCGTATAAATTTTGAAAAAATTCAAAACTAAAGATATTCGATGCTGGCCAATGGCTGGTAGCATTTTTTATTATTATAGGTTTGGATGAATAAGCATAAGATTCAAATTCCTTTTTAGTCACATTTGACAATATTATTGGCATATTGATGTTACGACAATAATCACAATTTGATATCGGTCTTGTAAATTCCCATATCAAATAATTGTTTGGCACGATACAACGAGTTTCATACAAATTTTTTTTTATAACATCAATGTACAAATACGTGAAAAATAAACCATAAATAACGGATATTAATATAACAACAAATGCTTTTCTGAAATAATACGCATTATCATTATTATTTATTTTTATATTATCCGTCATGCCGATGGTCATTTTTAGGTCGTTAATTGTTACTCCATATTTTAATAAATCTTCGGTTAATACAAGAAACGTTTCTTCTATAAGTTCTAAACGTTTGTTAATTTCCATAATTTTATCTATAATTTTTGAAGTAGAAATCTTAATATGTCATAATATTATATTTTTAATCTGAAATTGATAATTATTATATTTTATTAATAAATATATAATATTTTAATCCTGAAAAATTTTCTATTAATTTTGATTTAAAAAAAAAAAAAAAAGAAATGTTTAATATAATAAAATTATCTATTGAAGTATTTTAATGTGTATCTCAAATTTGATTAAACGTTTTAAATGTTTTTAAATTAATCATATGATTTAATTTATCTAATTGATCAACAGTTGAATTTTAAACCTAACCCAAACTTATAAAAGAACATTACAAATATGTCAGAATTCATTGTTTCTATAAATTATTTTTTTGAAACGTTGAGTATGTAATGATATTAATATCAATTATAAAAAGAACAATTATTATAAAGAAAAGGGGAATATATTGAAATATAATATTTAATTTAAAAACTCACTTTCATGTCTTTATCATGCAGTATCATATCTAACCTTGAACTACTTGTGACTGTCACTTATTCATAACAATGATAACATTGGAGACTTATAGAATACAAAATAGTAAAAGGTTTTCTTTCTATTCTCCACAAACGCATAACATCTGCTTTTAACATTTTAAGCTACTAAACAGCGTTGCAGCCCACAAGCATATCAATGCAATACCTTAATAAGTCATTTCCTGTAATCCATGTGGTTAACAGATGTAGACCAACTAACATAAGAGAGTTTTGCCTCAACAAAATACAGCATTTAGAAAGAAAGAGAGAGGGAGAGAGGGAGAGAAGGAGAGAGAGAGAGAGAGAGAGAAAGAAAGAGAGAAAGAGAATATATATTTTCCTTTTAAATGAAATATTTTCAAACATTTATAAGCATGATAAAATTAAAATTAACAAGCAAACATATTAACAATAGAAATTATAAACAAAGATTTGTTAAAGTTTTTAAAACTTCTCATTTTATTTTATCAAATCACACAACATAATTTACAAGTTATATTTTTAAATGATCCTCCAATACACAGACTTTAACCGTTTGATGAGGCGGCGAAGCGCGATCGCGCTTCTCTTGTTTAGCCAAGAATGCGGAGACGCGTGACCACGCCGCTGTTCGTTAGTATACTTTTCGTATTAATTGAGAACAGTTGTATTTATATTTATTGCATTTATTATTAATTTCGTTTAATTGTATTTTTTAATTATATAAAAATTAAAATAAGACACAGTGATAAAATTTAGTAGAGCCGTGGATAATGGTACGGTAGAAAAAATGAGCCAATGTTATAAGATAGATAAATTTCAATTTTAATTTTTTTAATCATCATTACAGCTATAGGACATTTGCCAATTTTTACAAAAACAATTTTTTATTTACCAAAATAAATTATATCAAAACAATTGGATCACCTTTTCTATTGTATCACCATCTACGGCACTACTATATTTTACCACTGTGTTTTATTTATTTATTTGTGGTAAAAAACTTTTTATTATTTTAGAGAAATTAAAAATTGTTTTCATTTTTTTAACTGAAATTTTAACTGAAACTGATAATTACCAAAAGCACTATGCCAAATTCTGATTCATCTGAAAGTGACTATGATATGAGCAGTAATGATGAAGAGTGTAGTAATGACTTTGAAACTGATAGTGGAAGTGACATCATCATTCCTTCTAAGAGATTACGAATATATAATATTAGTGATAGCAGTGATGATGAGGAAGTAACTGAAAGTGCCTCCAATGGCGATAATATCGATGAATTTTTACCCGTGAACACAATATTTTCGAATGAATCGAATAGTTTTTTTGAAGTACCTGGTCCAAAACATGCCCCTGCTTCTGATGCGAAACCAATTGAATATTTCAATAATTTTTTTTTCAAATTCGCTCTTCACTACAATGGTAACGGAAACGAATCGCTATGCTGAGCAGTTTTTGAATTCCGGAAGAAGATTGAAACGACGTTCACGCGCAAGGTCTTGGGTACCAGTAACTGTTACAGAAATGAGAGCATTTGTTGCAGTTCTATTAGAAATGGGCATTACAAGACGACCTTCAATATACTCCTATTGGAGTAAAGATTCGAGAAACATCCCGTGGTTTAGAAAAATGTTTAGTAGAGATAGGTTTCAACTGATTTTGAACTTTTTCCATTTAGTAGACAATAAGAATTTAGCACCACCAGGACATTCAGATTACGATCCGTGCGGTAAATTCAACTTTTTAGCAGATTACGCCAATAAAATTTTTCTAGAAAAATATACACCACACCGCCAGTTGAGTATAGACGAATCATTAGTTGGTACTCATTGTCACTCTAATATAAAGCAGTATCTTCCTAACAAAAAACACCATAAATGGGGAATCAAGTTCTGGATGATTTGCGATTCTGTTTCACATTATTGTTTGGGATTTTCTTGTTATCAAGGTGCAAAATCAAGCGATGATAAAAATGAAATAAAAAAGAATGGTCTCGGATATGTAGTGGTTGAGAAATTGTTAAAACTAGGAAATTACTTGAATAAAGGATACCATTTATTCACAGATAATTTTTTCACAAGCATACACCTTGCAAAAGCATTGTTAGAGAAAAACACATATCTAACTGGCACCATTCGGAGAAATAGAAAATACATTCCAAATGAGGCAAAATTTGCACAGGTTGGTCAGCCAAAATATTTCAAAAATGACAAAATACTTATGTGCTCTTTTCGAGATAAACAAACTAAAAAAAATCCCGTCATATTGATATCCACAAATTGCACAACAGGAAATATAACCGTTACAAAGAAAAAAGGTAATATTCAATCTGTAAAAGAAAAACCAATTATTATTCACAATTATAATAGGTTTATGAATGGAGTTGATGAATCCGACAAAATGTTATATACATATCTCGATGAGAGACGAACTCTCAAATACTGGAAAACAGTTGTTTTCAATATTTTTGTCAGAATGGTGCTAAACTCTTACATTATATACTCAGAGAATTGTCTGGGAAAAAAATTAACACGAATGCAATTTACTTCAAGCATAATTCATGATATAGAGAAGGAGTGGTTAGCAAGCAAAAATGAAACTGCAAGTCCAATAAGTAAAAAGTTTGCTTTAGAAAAATTGCCAGGACGAAACTTGCGACAGTGTGAGGTTTGCAGTAAAAAAAATGGAAACGGAATTAAACGATCTAATTTAATTTGCGCTGTTTGTAAAAAAGGAGTTCATGGCGTTTGTGCAGCAAAACACACTTGTAATAAGTGAGAATAAAAAACATTTTTGTTAGTAAAAATTACTTGTTTTATAGTTAATTAAAACCATTTTTATTATTTTTCAAAAAAATAATTACGCATTTCATTCCGCACTTTTAGCATATACATAAAAAAATTCTTTCGCACTCAAACGGTTAATAAATGTGCAATGAATCGACTTTTTTCGATAGATGTTAATAATAAATTTTGATTTTTTTTTTTTAATCGTGTCAGTACTTCCATTTAAATTACACATATTACACGGTATAAAACCTAATTTACAAGAGTTATAATACTAAATAAGCTACATAATATCTTTTATTTGTGCTCGTCGAGATGCAATCCGTATGGATTTCAAGACAGCAAGGATTTGATATATAATTTCATCTTCTTTTTTTTTTTTTTCTTTTTCTTCATCTTTACAATATCATTTTTTTTATCCCTAGGCCAATGTGAAAATAGTTCGAGTATATTTTGTAATTTAAGGTAGAGTGGAATTCGTTGTTATTTTATGTTAGTGTACATTAATATTGAGTTTTTATTATTATCTTGCTTATTATCACAAAGCAGTAAGTTTTCATTTTTATCGCAGAAAGAGAGATAAATAGAGATGCAATATTATATATTAATTATTATCATACGATGCTCTGTGATGTAATAAAATTTATAAATGTGGTTAATGTATAAAGCAAACAAGAAAAACTTGCTTTTTAATTGTAAAATTGTTTCAAATGTGTCTTATAAATTGATTTTGAATAAGTAAACAATTGATTCAAAAAAATATCCACAATTATGTTTAATCAGATGAAATATTTCTCGACGAACTTCAAATGTCAGTAAATGCAACATCATAACTTCTTTCTTCGCTTCTTCCTACAAATGTAATTTTACAAAATGTTCACTTTCATTCTACATTTCAAAAGCCCGTATTTAAATAATCAGAAAAATTTGAAATTTTCCAATTGATTCATTCGTTTAACTACAATTTTTTTCTGTTAAAGCGTCCAGATAAAAACAATGTTCTTTTCGTAATTTTCACATTTTAATTATGACAATTTATAAATTTGACGTAACGCAATCGTAATAATTTCAGTATCACTCCCCCCCTTCCTAGAAAAAGAAACTGCACTTTAAACTGTGTAACATTGTAATAGATTATGAGCTATGGAAGTTCCAATAATCACAGAATATGTCATGTGTCACATTAATTTAAAAGCACTTTTAAAAGTTTATTCTAAGAACCTGAAACATTGGCAGAATGAATAGAGACGCATATCATATAACAGTAATTATTAACTGAAATCTTAATCATCTATATAAGATACTCTTTACTAAAACAAATTATTTTTATTGGGACTCCTTAGTGACATTTCAACGCAAAATAAGTTATTACTTACTGTTAAAAGTGTGTGACTAGCACAATCGTATTTGTGTCAATGTTTACACTCGATTACACATTGTTTTTCGAGAAAACAAAATTTCCATTTGCACTTGATCAGAAATAACACCATTTTCCAAGAATAGCATCTTTGATGGCTGATATGTATTGTGCTGGAACCCAGTATATCCAATATCTTGATGCTTCTGTTGTGCCTAATTGTATACCCTATGTTATTTAACAAATTAATAATTAAAGTTTATTATTAAAGAAAAAGAAAAATAATAATATCCAATATTTAAAAATACCATAATGTGATACTCTGGATGATCAGTTATTGGTTCGCTAATGACACCTTTTATTGAGTTCATAGGTAGTTTGTCTGTTCTTTCTTTTGTACCGATCCAAAGTTGATCTTGTTCCAATTTAAATGTAAGCCTAACTTTTCCGCCAGATTTATTCAACATTCCGGAGATAGGAAATTCAGGTAATGGTTCCTACGAGAAGAAACTAAAATGTTTTTATTCGGTTCTGCAAGTTTTTAGTGGATTTGTCTATAGTTTGGAATATTTGATTACCTTACTATCTAAAATACCAGGCATGACATCATCCGGCATACCTTTATCTAGAACTTTACGGTGTACTTTTTGTTGCGATAAAGGTTCCTTACTTGCAGCAGAACTAGCTTCATCAGCGAGGTCTTGCTTTGACGGAATAGATACGGCTAATATGTCATCTAGTTTTGATCCTACTATCATGACTTTGGCACCTTCGCAAATATAAAATTCGATAATCTATTTGAAATTTCATGATATAATCATTTAATATAGGAAAAGTATCAATGTTACAATCTTCACCTTTTGTAACTCCCAAGTTTCTAAGCGTTTGTTCATCTTTGGCTAATCCTTTAAACATAACTTTCTGCATTACATGGGGCACTGAAATAATATTTTGAAGGTGCGTTTTCAATTCAGCCACGGTCCCATCTAATGCAAAATTAACATTTATCTTCTGTTTGTTGTAGATTACTTTAAAGTCTATTTTTTCTTCTGATATATTTTGCGATGTTGTAGCAGCAGCTGCATCTTCGGTATGTTGTTGTTGTTGTTGTTGTTTTTGTTCTTCTTCTTCTTCTTCTTTTTGTACACTAGCATTTTCTTCATCCGTTCTAACTACATTTGTTTTTTCCGATGCATTTTCATCTGACTTGGAATTGGCTACTATTTCTGGGCACACAGTTGGATTACAACATTTGTCATTTTCGTCACTTTTGGTAGTACCTACATAAACAATAAAAAGAAAAACATAGTGAACAATTTGAATGACTCTAAACTTCTTTAATTATTGAAGATAAAAACTATAACGAGAGATTCGATAATTAAAATTTTAATTATATAAAATCGATGAATTTGTTGATGCACGGTAATGAAATCATACAAAAGTCCACCTGTTTCATACGCTCAAACAATAAACGTTAAGGTTATGTTGCATAAAATTGATTTAAACAAAAAATCATATTCTCAATGAAAATATTTTCTAATCAATAATTGTTTAGACGTTAAATAATTTTATAAATACGTACATAATGTACTTATTTAAAATGAAGAATATCATTGTTATAGTAAAATTAACAAAGTTACATATATATGTTGTTATTTCGAATGTTCCCTAATAAATCAATTTTTAAGAAGGAATAAATAAATGTTTAATATACTAAATAATAAAAATAATCATTCGTAAGGACACACGATTATTCTTAATAGTTTTTTCAAAAGATAGGACAATAAATTGGCAGGATTCAATACCTACCGACATACTCCATGATGGACTGTATTCTGCTGACCAATCAAAATGATTTCAGGTCTACCAAAACTTATGTAACAGTTCTTGGGAATGACTTTCACTTTATTCTTAAATAGAGTTTACAAAATGATAAATAACATTAAATTCACTTAACATTTAAACGATTATATACGAATATACGGCTCATGATAATAACAAAAAGAAATTGATGTAAAAAAGTTATTAATTCAATACTGAATTTGATTAACTAACGAAAAAGAAAGGTTCTTTACGTTTAAATACGTAAAAATATAATTCCATTGATAATGCATTTATAATTGAGTTTCTTTTTAATGTTACAATAAATATCGTTCAATATTATTGAATTTTTTTAAGAAGAATTACAACAATTAGTCGATATCATTGGATGATCTCCATTTATCTAATCGTTGTAATTGGTGGATGTATCGATCACGTGATCGACCACGTGCAATAAGTGCCGCATAAAATCAGGTGTCGGTATGATGTAGTACTAATTATTTTATGATTCGTGGATTTGAGAAACAAATACAAAATAACGGCGGTAGAGCGCGCTTCCGTCAGTGGCAGTCGAGTGCCGCAGTTTTCGCGCGGGGCGGGTGTTGTCATCGGATTTTACACGGGAAAAAAGTGTGACTTTCTGTGGAATAATCTGTAAATATTAAGGTGAAAATGCCCCCAAAGAAGCGGGATAAAGAATTAGATGGACAAAAGGGCCCGCGAATGGATCAAATACAGGCAGACCATGAGCTATTTCTTCAAGCCTTCGAAAGTAAGTAGGAAAAGTTGCTATCTCTTTTTCCCCCTTTTACATATATTTCATTCTTATCAGTTGTTTCAACCTATCTAAGTGCTAACATTTTAATTAGCATTGTTCCAACGGTATCTTTATGGATTCTAACTGTTAATCTTTTTTATATTAATACATAACCCTATTTCTAAAGGGTCCGTTCAGCGCCGTGGCGCGCGTCGGTTCAGTTACCTCCCTCCTTTATTCTTCTTGTCGCAGACACCTGTCAGCATTTGCCTCTTTGCTTTAATTTTTACAAACCGCGCTTTTAACCTTACTTACGAATCTTTTTAACTTTTACCAAACGGTTAAGAAAATATCGATTATTTTTAGCTTATAGAAACTATGTCTTCGTTCTGTTTTATTTTGACTTTAAATCCTATTCGAAAAACAACTCGAGTTATTCTCACAAATTTATCTACAGAAACATTGTATATTGAACTTTGATAAAAATGTAACTTTACTACTACCATTATCTTCGGTATTTATAATATTTGTTCTTATTTTATATTCAATTAAATTTTGTACTGAAATAAAATCTATGTTATTAAAACAAGTGAATAGAAAATATATATATATATATAATTAACAATCGCTCTCCTTTTGTCGACAATCATTTTTTTTTTTTAAATCTAACATAACGTACTATGTAAAATAATGATCAGAAATCGAAACTTTAAGTTTCTTTCAGCAGGGCATTAATAAAATTCTGTATATAGTTGACATCTGAAATTACGTTTTAATAATAATTATAATTATTTTAAGTTATAAAATTAAAAAATGATTAGGGATCAGAGAGGTTTAACCTGCAATAGTCGTAACAAATGTCGGTGCAGGCATCTCGTAACAACGAGCAAAACCAAATCATCATTTCCCATATGACCTTTGAAGGATCGTCAGAAAATTGCTTTGAGTAGAGTATTTGTAGTCCACAGAAATATTATTTTCTTACGAGAAGAGTTTTGCTTAATACGCCATCTAGTTTTTCCTCGTGAAACTATTTAAATTTAATTCTGTAAAATACATTTATGTTAAATATGTTTCTATACAATAATTATAATATTATACTATTTATTTTATAATATATACAATTAATATATAATTTTTTTATTTCTTCATTTAACATCCCTCAGATGTATTTGATAAATTTGTTCATTCCTTTACAGAACCAACACAAATTTATCGCTTTCTACGTACAAGAAATCAAATATCAGTAAGTAAGCGAGTTATAAATTATTATATTTAATATTTTCTATATGTAATCTTAATTTTTAATCCACTCAAAGTGTTAATGCTATATATTTTTTATGTATTATTATTTTAAGCATATTACAAAATACTTTAGTATCGTTTGATTTTGAAAAAGTTATAGGATTTTAACTATGACCAGTGATTAAATGCGATTTATTATCATTTATTGTGTTTGTTTAATATGTTAATGCAACGAGGTTACTATTTCATATTTTTCAAATTATAATATATTTTTTATTATTGTATAATTTTACATCCAGGATACTTATTATTACGGTAGGTATAATATTATACTTTGTCATACATTTATTATTTAATTTTATTCAATAATTTTTGATTCTTAATTTAATATCACATGAAATTAAACAAGTTCAACAGTTTAATTGATTTTATTTATTTTAGCCAATATTTCTCTATAGAAATTTAACATACATGAGGCAACGAATGTCCAGAAGTCATAAATCCCGTAGGGGATTTAAAATTGACACAATATTGGAAAAATTAACGTCGAAAAATATGGAAGAACAGATTCTTGGTGTACGTGGATATATGACACTTACATTTTTAGGATTCTATGACAAAAAGAGTAAGTTTTTGCCTTACATAGATTAATTATTATTTGAATTTATTTCTAAAATATTATCTTTTCTTATCATTATAGTTGAAGTATCACAAGATCCAGTAAAGGTAGAAACTTTACTCTTAAAAATTTGTCACAAGAAAAGAAAAGATGTAAGCTCACCTATTATGCAAGTAAGTTTATCATCAATGAATATATTTTATTATTTGTCGTATTTTGAATTGATCTAAACTATCAGAAATACCCTGCAAAAACATTTATTTAATTAATGGTTTATATTGACAAATATTAACAACAATTTGTCAATGTTCAATAAAAATATGTTCTACTATATCAATGTAAAAAATTAAAACTATTTGAAAAAGAAATACGATAGAAATTAGGCAACGACCTAATTGAAAAACTTTTTGTTTAGGTATCTGTTGGAACCAGTGAGGTTCCAATTAATCCTTTAGAAAATCAACCTCCACCTAAAGCACCAACAATCTCAATACCTAATGAATCATTTACTATAAATAATGGACATTTAGCGAAGACGTATATGCTTTTACTAAGGGTATATTGTACGTCTAATAATAGCTGCCTTATACATAGCTGTGATTTAGAAGGTATATACAAAATTATATCAAATTATATCTAGCATAAGTAATATGTAAATATTTGAAATATATGTGTGTATTTTTCTCCTTTTGTAGAACCAGCACAGAAACGTCGAAAGTCTTCTGCAGGTTCAATTAAAAGTGGTGGTGAAGAAGTAAAATTGTATGGCTCTGAGCTCATAGTATATGATAAACATAACAGATGTCTTCTGACAGATGGTGATTATGAATTAGGTTTGCAGGAAGTACACGCTAATGTTAGATCCAGCCCAAAGAAATATAGTTCTTGGGAAAGTGTACCTGACATTAAAGATAGTGGTCCTTTTGAAGTGTTCAGTAGAGGTCCTACACTCAAATTTAGACTTAGTTGGACTACGGAGCCAAGTAATGGTTTAGTGGATAGACCTGCTCCTATTCATCCAGTGCCAAGTGGTGACAATAAAGAAAATCGATCAGGCAATAGTAAGTTCTTGCTATTATTTAAATAATAATATGTATTTAACAATTGTGCATATATGTAATTACTTCAGCTGGCTTCGAACGTTCTTCTACGAATCATAATAATAATAACACCAATAATAACAATAATGCAACACTGCCAACACCTAGTCCATTGACCCCTTCGAGAATGTCTGTATCCACTGAAAAAATGGATAATTCAATGGGTACTCAACAAATAGTTTATCAATTTTTATATAATAATAACAGTCGTCAACAAACAGAGGCTTGTGAGGATCTTCATTGCCCATGGTGTTCATTAGATTGTGGAAAACTTTACTCTCTTTTAAAGCATTTGAAATTATGTCATTCTAGATTTACATTTACCTACGTGGTAAGTTGTTTTTTTGTTTTTTTTGTTTTTTTTAGGAAGGAGAAGAAAAAGCTATCTAATATAATTTCGTTAATTAATTAATAAGCAAATATATCGTTTCTAGCCAATACCACAAGGTGCCCGTATAGATGTAGCAATAAACGAATGTTATGATGGTTCATATGCTGGTAGTCCACATGAATTAATTACTCAACCATCTGCCCCTTCTGGAGCTGGGTCAGCATCAGGGCAGCAACGTTCCAGTGGCCCTACTAGACGTACAAGCGTAACTAATATTTTAGTCTGTCGGCCAAAGAGAACAAAACCGAGTTTATCTGAATTTCTTGAACTCGATGAAAATGAATTTGAAAGCCAAAGACCTTATATCACTGGACACAATAGGTAGGATCGATAATATTTTATTAGAGGGCTAAAATCTTGTTGTTTTTTTCTTTCTATTCGTATCTGATCAATGTTGTTGATCTATGCAGATTATATCATCATACTGTTACTTGTTTGCCTATTTATCCAAAAGAAATGGATATTGACTCGGAAGGAGAAAATGATCCAAAGTGGTTGCAAACAAAGACAATGATGATGATCGATGATTTTACTGATGTTAATGAGGGAGAAAAAGAACTAATGAAAATGTGGAATCTACATGTTATGAAGTATGGATATGTAGGAGACTGTCAAATACCATTAGCCTGCCAAATGTTTTTAGAAACCAAAGGAAAGGAATTACTTATGAAAAATTTGTATCGAAATTTTGTCCTGCATATGTGCAGCTTATTTGATTTTGGTTTAATTAGTCCTGTTATTCTTTATCAGACTATTCAAAAGCTCCAGGAGATTATGAAAGAAGGAGGTGAAAATGGTGATGTTCGCAAAGTTTTACAAAAATCTCATGAGGCTCAAGTAGATAAATGGGTATCCACAGGTTTTCAGGCATCTACTGACGTTACAGCTACTAAAGCAAGTAGTACAAAAATCAGTTTTAATAATGACTGTTCTAGTTCTAACGCTAGGAGGAAAACATCGCTTCCATTGGGATCACCAAATTCTCAAAATGTAAAATCGACTGTTTCTATGCATATGTTTCAATCAACACATTAACGTTTATTTTGATTTTATATGCAGTTTTTGATGAATTAAAAAATGAATGAGGAATAGGAACGCTCAAGCTGTTCCTATTTAAGTAATTTGCATTAGTTCAAAACGCATTATATTAATTAATAATTATATATTGGCAACAATTATTATTTTTTAAACATATGGTATCATACTGATTTTTGTATGGTCTAGTCAATGATACTGTTTATGTTATATATATTTTATATCTTTGGATGTTACAACGTATTGGTACAAATGGTTTAAAATTTACGCTCATAATAATATAATGTAAAATTCTCTGCCTCATAAAAGTAGTAAGACATATTAATTTGTAATAGAAATTAAATTTTGTGATAACAAAAACATTGACCCTAAAAGACAATCAATTTTTGGGGAAATTATTTAAAAGAATAGAACTTTTTTTTTAAATTTCTTGTTAACTTTTTTGCTTTTACATATAATCAATATGTCAGTTCTTTTTTTTTTTTTTTGTACATGCTGTTTTTTTATACAGTATAGTAATTTTGTATTTTATAGATTGTTAATTTAAATTATCCTATAACTTATCATATTAATATTTTAACATTTACCATCATGGATGAATTATACAAATATATTTTATTGATGATAACGCGTCATAATGAAAGATAGAATTGAATTAAGTTGAAGTTGATTTTTATGCTCTATTTGAATAACGCAAATCTTAAATTGTAAATTTAAATTTATAAAAGAAGGAATGCATAGGTTGAAAGTGCCTTTACCAAACTAGCAAGGTCTGTATATGAGAGTAACAATTGTTGACCATTTTGGGAATCTCTATGTGTATATTTTGTTTCCCATAATATATTATATAAGTCATATTGTTCTCTCATAAAAGCTTGTAAATCAGAGCTAGTGCATCATGATAAAATGTTTACTTGAGTGTAATATATGACTTTTACTGCCCGTAGTTGTTCGAAGAAACGTCTACATTCCTTTACATATAATAATATCATTTATTTCAATTTGTTTTTGTTATTCATACATACTTGCTCTTCTTAATGTTTGTTAAGAATTTTGGAATCTTCGTCTTCTTCGAACGACTTCAACTACTGTCCATTAATATTATTGTCTTTATGCTAGGATGTAAATAGAAAAAAAAAAATAATAAAAAAGAAAAATTACAATAAAATACATGGACATAAAAATAAGTGGTAATTATTACTTTTGTTTGGAATTTAAAGTATATTGAAATATTTTCAAAGTTTCTCTAACGATAGTTTGTATTAGACTGCAATAAAATGTGTTATTAAGAGAGAAAATGAGAGAATGAGAGAGAGAGAGAGAGAGAGAGAGAGAGAGAAAAAGAAGTTTTGAGTATCTTATTACGTCTCTCATCATATACATTTTATGAAACAAGCAAATTAAAAAAAAAAACAAACTGTATGAAATTGGTTTTTATCTAATTGTCTGAAAGAACCAGTTGTCATCACAAATTTTAACTTTTGATAATAATATTTATCCAAGGAAATGAATGTTATAATCCACGATATATCAAATTTTTTATTTATCCTTAAATTTCTGTAATCCATATCCTTTAGTATGTCGACATCTATTTTGTCTGGTTATATCTTATAGTGGCAATAGATGTGATAACTTTAAAAATAATATTTTAAACTATTATATATGTTTGTTAAAAGAAATGAAATCATTTATATAAATTATTTAGAAAAATCAACACCAAAAGATACAAATCTTATAAAATTAAGAAAATCTGCTAATGTGAAATTAAGTATTTTTGGCAACGTTGGCAATATTGATGTTACTACAAATGCTTTACGGAATATCAAGAAAAATTGTTCTTCATTTGCAACAATATTATAATAATATAAGTTAAAAACTCTTCCCTTATTCGAATGAAAAAATCTTAGTAGCAGAAAATATTGAAAAATATTGAATACATGTGTATTTAATATTAAAAAGAGATTCAATGCCTTTTTAATATTAAATACAGATGTATTCAATATTTTTCAATATTTTCTGCTACTAGGGAAGTTTCTTTGAAAATGTAAAACTATTCTACTACAAATTTCATAAATGTCAAAGAAACAGTCTTCATCTATTCACCAAACTACATAGTCTAAAGAAAAATACCAGATTTATACACAATCACAATATAATTGGATATATTCAAAATGATGTAAGAAATCATTATTTATCCATTAATAAAAAGAAGAAATAAATAGTCAAATTAATTCTAATTACACCCATACTTGGAATTATAATGGAATACAGAATTGTACAGTTGTAAATATTTTTTGTTTTCTAAAATTGAAGTGATAGAAACTGTAACATTAGATAATATTATAAACTTATTTGTAAACTTGAGTTTAGACCAAGTGAAAAATAATCCTATACCTGTTAATGTGGTAACAAAGTATAAAGAAAAGTGTCAAGTAAATAATTTTATTTTTGGAGATAATTCATAGAATGCTACATAGCTAAATTCTGAAGATGTCTCATGCAAAATATGTTCTGTACAGTAGAAGAGTACCGAAGTTATTGTGATTTATTATACTGACGATGTGAATAGAGGTAAATCATTTTTACAATATATATATAAACAAAATAATACAAAAATATATTTATTTTCTAGGTAAAGTAATAAGGAAAGAAATGGAATTGCTTCGTGAAGAAACATATCTACAGACAAATCATAATAATCTTGTTCAGATAACTCTGACAAATAAAAATATCATTTCTTCTGTGAATAATTATCAATCATTCAAAGGTACATTTATTAAATCAATTTATAAGGATTTATAGTCCAAATTAAATAATTAAATATTTTTTATACTATATATTTACTTATCATTATTTTCTATTTTCATTAGAATCATATGTTTAACTCTGTCGTATTTAAAAAATCGTGGAAAATCTATTTTCACATATTCTATGTTCCAGTTAGGATTTCGCCTTCTAATACAACGTAGAAATTCTTCATACATTGGAGCAACAGTGTCCATATTAGCAACAGTGAAAACATACCTTTTTTCCAGTGCTATGTAAGCTATTTTTGAATCTTTCTTTTTTAAGATTTTGTCTAATGTGGTAACAAATCCATCTGTTATAACGTCATCATAAATGACTGCAAACAAGAAAAGAATAATGCTTTTAATAACAAGTTTCAATTAATTCGAGCACAAACTTACCATCCGCAGCTATGATAATATCCGTCACATTTATTTTTTCTTCTAAACTTTGAGACCATTTTAAATTTAAAAAATTTAATTCTTCTATATGGAATTTACATTTCACATAAGATATATTTCTTATGAAATTTCGCTTAATTAAGTTTAATATTTCACCTAAATTAATATCTAGATAAAGAAGAAAAAGAAGAAGTAAACAAATATTAATAATTGAAGAAGACTATTTTTACTAAAATTTATCATCTCTCATCTATTATAATCACCTGTACAAATTATTTCCTTTGCTAAAAAGCTAGCAACGATGCTAGTTAAACCAACACCTGATCCTAATTCCATAATGATTTTTCCTTTAAATAAATCAGGGTTGGATAAAATATAATCGGCTAGTAAAAGGGCACCTCGCCATACTTGCAAGCCTACCATTTGCAATTCTGTTGATACATTGTGTTCTAAAACAAAGATAATTTGTACTATTTAAAGTAAACTAAATGAATAGAAAATACATACCTATATATAAAATATTTTCTATATTCCTATCTATATCCAGATCATCATCTTGGTCATACTTTATTGCTATTATATTTGATTTTGGTTTCATCATGTAAGATGGACACTTGAAGATAAATTGAGTAACTGTACCTAATAATAAAAAACACGAGCAATGATTATATTATAAAAAAGAAATTAGTATGAAATAATATAAAAATTAAAGATTAATAAACTTACTACCGTTAGAGAGTTCTTCTGAATTCTTGTCATTTTCAGTAAATATTTCTGATGTTATTTTATGAGCAGACATCTAAAAATAATAAATTAACAAATGCACTTAAGAATTATGATTTTCTAATCATTATTAGTATGATTATTATGTAACTTTTTCTTGGCTTATGTGATCACTCAATAATATTTTTAAAAAATATTATTAAATTAATTATTATAACGTTTTTAATAAAAAAAAAAAAGT
Source organism: Polistes dominula (assembly GCF_049000335.1). Taxonomy (NCBI): domain Eukaryota; kingdom Metazoa; phylum Arthropoda; class Insecta; order Hymenoptera; family Vespidae; genus Polistes; species Polistes dominula. Next base: position 4,775,030 of record NW_028300906.1, on the reverse strand, counting down.
AAACAGTTGTATAACAAAATTCTAGACGTTACCTTGACTTCACTGTCTAATGTCAAAAATATAAACTGATTGCTTTCTATTAATAGCAGACAGAAAAGCTTGTATAAGTACAATAAAGAGTATTTTAACTATAGAATAGTTGGCACATCATCTAACGTTCGAGATACTACGAAATCTTTAAGAAAACTAAAATTAAAATTCGTAATAAAAATTAAATTCTATTATTCGTAAATATTCAAATATTTTAAAATTCGCGCCAAAAAATAAATTAAATTTTTAAATTTTAATCTTTATATTTTGTTAATTTATTAATTGTTAATTGTTATACAAAATTTAAGTATATTATTATAATTTCTTTAATTAGTTTAAGTGCATTTGTTATCTATAAAAAAATAATACTTATTTAGTTTATTTATAGGAAGTAACATATAATTGAAAAATAAAAAATTTTAAATTCAAATCTTACAAACCGCGCTTTAAGAATGATAGTCAATATCTCTTCCGTTTTAGTTATACTTTTGATTATTATTTTTTAACAACGTATAATATATGTGAGTATTTAAATAATAATTGCATTATTTAACATTTAAGTTAATTATTACTTTATAGTATAAAATACAGATTAAATTTTGCTATTTAATTAGCAAATATAAATATGTATATAAATAGAAAGAAAGAAAAAGAGGGAGAGATATCATCTGACGTAATGAACATAATTTCTAATGATTTGGTAAGGTTATGACAAAAACTATAACTTTTTAACGATTTTACGATAATGCAATTATTTAACTCTTTACATCGATTAAATATTATGAAATACAAGGACGAATTTACATAGTTATTAGGTAATACTTTTCTTCGATAATTCAAAAAAATATTACACACCTGTTTACACAGCTAAATAAATACTAATGGCGGCAATATTCAACTGTCGGAGATAGTGCATCAATGAAAAAATGATCTTACTTATATTACAATCATTAAATTACATTTATTCAAGTGTAATTAATTAAATATTATGAACAAAAATAAAAATAAAATGACACATTATTAAATCACAAATAAAAATATACCTGAAAATAAAAAGAAAAAAGGAAATGTAAGAAAATAAAAGAAAGGAGGAATACCTTATTTGGTCTTTGTCATTCGGTAATAAAAATATAGATAAAAATCGTACTATGAGTAATATATTGGTAAAAAAAAAAAGAAGAAAAAAAAACTAAGATTCCTTAAAAAGAATGGCTTTAATCTATTACGAATATCGATGAGCTACGTGTTACAGTTAATGATTGATAAGAATCTCACATAGCTCCATAAATAACAAAAGTATAAGCGTCAATAAGTTTGAACCCTGATAATACTTTGTAAGTATTATGATATAAAATTTGTCATTATACTGGAGATAATTTGGATCAACGGCGTCAGCCAATGAGTGGCTCCCACGATGAATAGGAGATGCCACGCGTTAACTGTGATTCTACTATATACATAGAACGTTATAGTCAGACAGTGTCGTCCGCGTCAGCTCCGTTCCGTTCATTTAATTCGCGTTCTCATTATATTCGTCTCCCTTATTCACCTAACATTATATCCTCCTTCTATAATTTATTTTTTAACGAATATTTATACATTGTCAGTTAGTATCTATATATATATATATATCTATCTTTTTATATCTTATTAAAATAAATTCCAATTGTTGTTGTCTTTTTTTAAAACAAATTAATTTACGTGAATTTATTCTCTTTTTATATTATTTTCTCTTTATTTTACTTTATTTTCTTTTTTCTTTTCATCATTCACAGTTACTTCCAGCTGTCCTTCTTGTCCAGTACAACAGTAGTAGTCGAACGTGTGATCATGTCAAAGATGAATGCCATTACGGCGATTATTTTGGCGGTTTACTGCCTAAGTTACGCTTTTGCAAAGATTGAGGTTGACGATGGTGTATTAGTCATTAACACTGAGAATTTTGAATCGGCGATCAAAGATAATGACTATATTCTTATTGAATTCTGTGAGTATTACTATCTTTTTATTTCTTCCTTCCGTTATACGTTCTCAACGCCTACGTATTTAAATCTGGCCACCTTATGACCTCCTGTTGCTTCTTACTTTTATATTATTCTTTATTTAATTGTTTAATTAAGTTTAAATACATGAAAAAATTAAGACCAGATGTTTGACCCTTACACGTCATCACTCGCGTACCGGCTAACGACGTAATCATGTTCAGTTTTTTTGCTCATTTATTTGTAAGTTTAATCAACAATATTGTAACATCTGTTTGTTCATTAATATTTATTATTTAATAATTCTACTTGATTTAAACATTTAATCTTATCTTTTTGTGCTTTTTATATAGAAAATATTTTTTAAAACATTATTATACAATAATGGAATAATAATTTGTACAATATCAATTAGATGCACCATGGTGTGGACATTGCAAGGCATTAGCACCCGAATATGCAAAAGCAGCGAAAAAATTGGCTGAGTCTGGTTCGAATATTAAATTAGCCAAAGTTGATGCAATTGTAGAAACTGAATTAGCAGAGAAACACAGTGTTAGGGGATATCCCACACTCAAGTTTTACCGTAGAGGATTTGTCATAGAATACAATGGTGGACGTATGGCAGATGACATCGTTAATTGGCTTCTTAAAAAAACAGGACCAGCTGCTAAAGATTTAACTTCAGTAGAAAAAGCTAAGGCTTTCATCGATGAACACGAAGTTGCAATAGTTGGATTCTTTAAGGTATAGATTATACTTTCCTCTGTTTATGCAATTATATTTAATATAGACATTACATTTATTATTTTTTATTATCCCCGCAGGATTTAGAATCCGAAGAAGCTAAGTTATTCTTGGAAGTTGCCAATGCAGTCGATGATTATTCATTTGGTATTTCAAATACTGAAGAAGTATTGAAAGAATATGAAGTAGAAGATCATGCTATTGTACTGTTCAAGAAGGTATGATATATCATATGTAAATACATGCATATATAAGTATTTAATATATTTATTACATTATTTAATATTTTTTTAGTTTGATGAAGGCAAGAATAAATATGATGGAGAACTCACCTTTGAAAATGTTAAAAACTTTATCAATATTTATTCTCTACCTATAATCGTTGATTTCAATCAAGATACAGCTCAAAAGATATTTGGTGGTTCTGTCAAGAGTCACCTTTTAGCTTTTCTAAGCAAAGAAGCTGGTCATTTTGAAAAATATGTTGATGAAATTAAAAAACCTGCACAGGAATTCCGTGGAAAGGTAAAAATTTGAAATTGTACAAAAATATATATATATATAAGTATTGAAATGTAATATTAAAAATCTATCATTTTGATATGTAATGTACTTAGGTTTTGTTCGTAACTATCAACGCAGATGAACCTGATCATGAAAGAATCTTAGAATTCTTCGGCATTAAGAAGGACGATGCTCCTGCTATTCGTCTTATTAAATTAGATGAAGATATGGAAAAATATAAACCTGAAAATCCAGAAATAAGTGGCAAAAATGTTTTGGAATTTGTAACTGCTTTCACAAAAGGCGAATTGAAGAGACATTTTCTTACTCAGGAATTGCCCGAAGATTGGAATCTCAATCCTGTCACAGTTCTTGTTGGTATTAACTTCCATAAAATTGCATTTAATAAAGAAAAAGACGTTTTAGTTGAATTTTATGCTCCTTGGTGTGGACATTGCAAACAACTTGCGCCTATATACGAAGAAGTATGTCCATTAATATTATTAAAAGCCTTTTTCGACTTGTAATTTTATTTTATTAAACATAAAAATTTATTTTTGTAGTTAGGAAAGAAATACAAAGACAATCAATCTGTAGTGATAGCGAAAATGGACGCTACTGCGAATGAATTGGAAGATTTAAAGATTGTCAATTATCCCACTATTATGCTTTTCAAAAAAGAAACAAATGAGGTAGGTATATTTTTATTTTCATTTATTCAAGGTTGTAAAATAGAACTTTTCGTGCTTATTTTATTCTTATTTTTAGGCAATTGAGTATAATAAAGAGAGGACACTCGAAGGATTATCTAAATTCATTGAATCCGGTGGTGTATATGGTCAAGCTCCTAAGGAGGTTTGTGTCAAAAATGACATAAATATAAAGTAATATTTTTCACGTATTTAATCATTTATATATTTATTATAGGCTCAGGAAGAAGATGAGGATGACGATGTGCCAAGGAAAGATGAATTATAGGCGCACATAATCAAATGAAATAAAATTAATAATTGTCCCTTCTCTTTCCTGCATCCATTCAAAGAATTCCACAATTTCCTCTCAGATAAACATTCGTTTTTATTAAGATCTTTTTAAATGGTGCATCTACATTTGTTATTTTTAAGTTTTATATTTTTAAATCAAGGCGTCGTAATGTACAATTAATTATTAAGGAAATAATTGTATTTTGTGCAACCTTTTGCAGGGGTTCTTGAAGTAAGTCTAGCATTGTTGTGAGTGACATGAGAGATGTCCATATTATGATCCTGTTTAAAAATCTTTACTTCGATAATAACTCATACAAAGATAGATATTAACTTATACGTTTTATATATTCATCTTATTATGATTCAGTGATTCCTGAAAACATCAATGTTTTCAGATTGTGCCTGCTTCCGTTGTCGTGATATCAATGAGTGTGAAAACAGGATACTTAAATAATCTTTAAGATGAGTTTGGTACATCTAAGCTAATTTTTATTTTTATATAAGATAACTTATCGCGGTGGATAATAATGTTTCGAAAATGAATACAATAAGAGAGAATATTGCACAATCATGATATTAGAGGCAACGACTCGTACATATTATTACATTTCCATTACAGCATTTACATCAATCATTAACTTAATTATCTTGAACTCTAACGTAGGCAGCAATTTAAATGTTTTCCTAAATTCGATGGACTGAAAAATTCTAGGGAGCTAGGAATCGGATATAAATTGAAAAAAAAAAGAAAAAAAGGATACAAATGAATTATATCTTTAAGTCTTTATTATATTATTCTTAATATATAAAATATTATTCTATAGTGGCTACTTTTTTTTCCAAATGAAATTCCATAAATACCCAGTAATACATTTTTTTCGAAGCATGTAATGTTTACATGCTTGTATACATATCTTCATTATAATCAGTGTTATATGCTAAAAAAAATATTCTATTTATATATAATATTCTATATTATATATATATATATATATATATATATATATATATATAATATTCTATATTATATATATATATATATATATATATATATGTGTTATTTAATTTTTACATTATCGATATTCCGATTTGATAGATATATAGTATTTAACACTTTGAGTGGTACTGTTTAATATTTAGTTTTAATATTTTATTTTTAATTATATATAATTCTTTTTTCTTTGTCGCTAGAATTGTTCGAATATGGTCGAAGCAACGAATCCAGAATTTAAATTATCAGCTTTGAATGACTTCATTTGTCAAACTTTAATATTCACAGAAGCAGTAAAAGATACATTACAATATGAATATTTAGAAGCAAACTATGCTTTAAAACCTTGGATAACTAAAACTGTTGTTACTAAAGATGTTTATAAGAATGATTGTATTTGCAATAAGGTATAAGTTTAATTTATATTTCATTACTTAGTAAAAATATTTTCTCTTTATAATTTTATATTTTTGAAATTAATTAGGTATCATCTGAAAATCAAGATCAAAATATTTCTGAAGGGATAGGCAGAGCAATACTGGAAGCGCAAAAGTTGAGAAAAAAACTTTCATCCAACATTTCAAAACAAGAGAAACTTTTGAAACAAAAGGAATTAAATAAGATAAATTTACAGAAAGTATACAGCCGTAAATCCATAAAGTATGACAGTAAAATGAAATCTCCTGAAGAAACAAAATTAAAATCACTTGATAAAAATCTGAAAAACCCAGCAAGTGTTATCAAAACTGTATCGAAGACTGCAATATCAAAACAAGATTCTACAGAAGCATCAAAGTCATTATCTACAAGTAAAACAAATGTTAAAACGAATGTTACATCAAAAGGAAAAAAGAATTTTCTTTTAGCAAATAAATTAAATATAAAAAATATACAATCGGCTAAATTACAAGATAGTAATAAAAGTAATAAAGAAATAAAAAATAATAATACAAAACCTATTAATTTAAAAAAGAAACCTGAAGTTTGTGCAGCATCAACAAGTGAATTAACTAAATTAATAGAAGAATTATCTTTAGCATCATCCAAAAATATGTCTACAAATATAAATAGAAAAGATTGTCCATTACATGGAGAAAATGCTCCTTTATGTACCGAAGAAATCTTATCAATGGACATAATGGATGCTCTTAATAAATTTGGTATTCCAAAAGATATGTTAAAAGTATTTAGAACTTATCACTCTTACATAAATTTTAAACATACACAAGAATCTGTGAATAATTTGCAACATCAAACAGCAGCAGCAGGATTTTTAAAAGAATTCAAACTAATGGTAAGCATAATATACCGAATTTCTATTATGGACCATTATTTTCTCTTTTTGTTTCAGAATGAAAATAAAAATAATTATTCTGAACAAGAAAAGAACGTTGCAAGCGTCGTTGTGGAATCCTTTTCTGTATTGAAAAATGTGTACGATGATATGATTGATATAGAAAAGATTGAGAAATTTGACAAAAGATTGGAATCTATTTATAAAATGCATAATATAAGAAAATATAATATAAATCCTAACGAAGAAAATGTGGAACCTCATAAAACAAGATTAAAATATTCTGAGATTGCAGGATGGATGTCAAATGGAATTTGGAATAGTACGTGTATCAAGGATCTTCAAGGTATAATAAAAATTATATTTATTTTTATTAATCAATTTTATGATCCAAATGAATCATTTCAGGAATGTCTAAAGCATGCTGTATACGTTATAACGATGTCACACAGTTGTCGTCATTTTTTGAAAATCTGCAAGAGTTTCAACAGAAAAAATATCTCAATACGTTAATAGAAATTTTGTTGAAAGATGTAATACCTAATATGAGGCATTTTTTAAAACTAACAGACGATGCATATGTACAGATATATAAAATGATTGATATTTTGAGCCAAGGTTTAAATCCACAAAATCCAGTTTTAGTTAGAATAGAAGAATAGTTTCATGTAATTTAAATAAGTTTCTAGATAGTATTAGATTCTTAGAAAGTTGCTAAGGCAACCTCGAATCATATAAACATGTTTGATTTAACAGATATACTTCTGTATACTGAGTGGATATTTGCAAGCTTTATTACAATTTATCATTTTGTGTGTGGAGTTTTTATTTTTATTGATACAAATATATTTTTTTATAAATGATTTTTAAAATAATAATAAAAAAAGGAATTACCGTAATTTAAACACTTTTTATTTTGTCATTGACCAGTGGTATTCAATTGAATTATTGCAAGAAAATTATTAAGAATTTGTAATACACGTAACGTAAAATTGCAATTTAGTAGAAACGTGTAATTTTTCAAAATAAGATTATGTAAAACTAGGTACTCAATTAAGTCCAGCACTGATGCATAACAACATGAAAATAAATACTGTAACACGAAGTACTCAGTACAGCAAAGTATTCGCTGTTCATGAGGTATATATACACATGTTTAAATATATTTAAAAATAAATAAAAATAATAACCACGTGAATAATTATTTATAGGTAAACACAAATACTGTAACTTATAGAAATAATGGAATGTATCATTATGAGGGTGGTTGGCCAAAAGATATTAATATGAAAGAGGCAGAACAAACAGTTAGATATAGACGGAAGATAGAAAAGGATGAATTATATATTCATACCATGTTACAGTTATTACCTGTAATTATAACAATTATAAGATTAATATAAATAATTAACTTCTCTTATTAAAAATTAATTTTCTATATTTCACATTCTTTATTTATTTTTATTTCAAATTTTTTCCAGCCAATGGAACATTGCATTTTACAAAATAATGCATGCGATATTTATGAACAATATTTTAATGATACAGAAGCAACGTCATTAATACCAAAAACATTTTCCCGTACTGTAAATGTATATCGTGATCCTTTATCAGTGAAACGTCAGATAACACATGTTTCGTGGTCACCTGATCAAGGAACTCGTTTTGCAGCTAATTATTGTAATACTGATTTTAAAAATACAATTAATTTCAATCCTACATCATACATTTGGGACATTGGTTAGTAAATTACTACTTATATTAATATTCAATTGTATATAAACAAAAATAAAATGATTGTATCTACTTTCCAGAGAATCCAGGCAGTCCTTTTATGACTTTAAAACCATTTTGTCCGATTTTAACTTTAGAATATAGTTCGAAGGATAATAATGTTTTAGTTGGTGGTTTAATGACTGGGCAAGTAGCATTTTGGGATATAAGAAAAGGATGTGAACCTAATGAAGTTAGTTTAGTTAATCAGAGTCATAGAGATCCATGTGATAACGTTTTGTGGATCAATTCGAAGACTGGAACTGAATTTTTCAGTTCTTCAAGGGATGGACAGGTTTAATTGATTATCAAAAAATATATACAATTATTAATCAATTGATTTTTATACTTCTATCTATATTGTAGATCAAATGGTGGGATACAAGAAAAATGAAAGTTCCTACTGAAACTTTGGTGATAGATTTAGAAAAACCTGAAAATCAAAATGTGGATCAAGCAACTGGCGTATCCGCGTTACAATTTGAACCTTCTATGAGTTCACGATTTATGTGTGGTCTAGAAAATGGTTATTCTTTATTTTTATTTTCGTCTATTAATTTGTTTGTTCAATATCTTAATTATATTTACAATCTTGTCGTATTTCAAGGTATGGTAATATCCGCAAATCGTAAGGGAAAAACACCTAGTGAAAAATTAGCAGTTAGATTTGAAGTTCAGTATGGTCCAGTAATAGGTTTAGTAAGGAATCCAACATTTATTAAAAATTTCTTAACTATAGGCGATTGGACTGCTAGAATATGGTCCGAAGATTGTAGAGAATCTTGTATTGCTTGGACTCCGTAAGTATGATAAATAAAATATAAAAAGAAATATTCATTCTGAATGATTAATCTGTCAGAGGTCATCGACAATTTGTTATGGGTGGTTCATGGAGTGCCACAAGATTTTCGGTATTTTTTTTAATCAAAATTGATGGAACTTTGGATGTATGGGATTTGTTAATACAACAGGATACTCCGGTTCTTAGTATAAAGGTCATATTTTTTCATTTATTTATTCCTTTTCTTTTTTTTTTAAATATACTTTGGTAGGCTGAAACTTAAATAGTGGCAACTATTAATTCACAACCGATACAAAAGAGTTTGTGCCTGTTTGCACCTGTTACTGTCCTTCAAAGTAGTCACCAGCGTTGTTTAGAACCCGTTGCCAGCGATGTGTTCTGTTGATGGTGCGAATGGAGCGGTCTACTGCCATGTCTCATCCAATGTTAAGATACGGCGTAAGAAAACCTCTCCTTCGCGTTTATAGAACTCCAAGTGCATCTGAGCAGCGTCGTAACGCATCCATTTCTGCATTTCCGTCAATTCATACGGAACCCATCGTGGCATTCGCTTCAGAACTGTTCCAGAGATTCGATAGGCAGTAGACCGCTCCATTTGCACCATCAACAGAACAGGCTCTGCTAACGGTATACTACGCCTTCCACATCGTTGGAAACGGGTTCTACATAACGCTGGTTACCACTTTGAAGGACAGTAACAGGTGCAAACAGGCACTAACTCTTTTGTATCGGTTGTGAATAAATAGTTGCCACTATTTAAGTTCCAACCTACGTATATTAAAGTCTATTTTAATTTTTAGGTATGTGATGAAACTCTTACGTGTGTAAGACCTCATGAACAAGGACAATTAGTTGCTGTTGCTGGTAGAAATGGTATAATATATTTACTCGAATTATCGGAAGCACTTAAGATCAATCATAAAAATGATAAATTATTATTAACAGCAGTGAAGTATATTTTTATATTTAAAAATGATTCTCACGTACACACATAAATCAGTTTATTCTATATATAAATTTATTTAATTATATTTCTATAGCTACTGGATAGAGAAACACGAAGAGAAAAAGTGATCGAAGCAAAGAATAGAGAAATAAGATTGAAAATGAAATCTCTTCGTGTTAATGTTGATTCAGATAATATGAACGATCCTTCGAAAAGTAATAATCGCGAGGATTCGAAACAAGATGTTCTATGTTCGAAGAATGCATTGATAGAACAATGTGAACAAGATTATATAAATATTATAGAAGCGGTAAGAATTTGGGATTTTATTTGAATTCCATCAAAATTAAATTGTTTCTTTTTATTCATATGATGTTATTTTTAATTAATATTATTTTTTATTTTTTTAGGAAAAAGCAAGAAGATCTGCAGAAAATGACGTTGAATTAAACAACAATGATATAAACGGTAATGAAATTATTAATTAGCTTAATACAAATTAGATTAATTAACTTATGTTAATTTACAATTATCAATTAGTTTAATACAAATTAGAATAATTAAATTATATGTTAATCTACATATACAATTATGTGATTAATAAATATAAAAAGGAAAAAATCTATTCATCCGTTTAATCATACTTTCTCCTACGAAAATGAATTGTTTCTAATACTATTTTAAAATCGATTTGATGTTAGAAAAATAGGTGAATTATAAGTGCATTATAATCAATACAAGTTTTCCATACACAGCCAAACACGAAAGCGGTAAACACCTGCCGTTTATCGATCTATTCACATTTCCGCGAGTAGTATGAATAAATGTGAGTTAAGTTCTTGTAGGCCATGCAATCAGTTTGGTGTTGTCTGTCAAAGTGTTAACCACTTTAAACGTGTATCAAAAAAAAAAAAAAATAAAAAAATAAAAAAATAAAATAAAATGAATATTGTCAAATAAAATTTTGTAATTTAAAAAAACTATTAACAGAAAAATGTATATTCCATCATTAAATTTTGTGTAAAAAAAAATCGATTTTTTAACGGTACCAAGAAATAGATCAGTGATGCAAAACTTCATTTAAATCTTAATTATGAGAGTTAGTTAATACTTTAATAAGTTAATACACTTTTATTGTGTGACAAACAAATAACGATTTATAATAATACTTTTTAGATACGTAATTTAAGAAGATGAAAAATTGCTGAAGAAGTTTTATTTTGTTATAAAAATTTAAATAACAAAAAGATTATAACAATGTCAGATAAAGATAAGACACGTTTGGTACGTAATTCTGATTGGACGTCTGACTTAAATGCAAGTAGATCAGGAAGTGAAATAGAATCAATCAATCAATTGACACTTGTGAAAAGAAAAAAACCAGAGAAGAAGAAAACTACCCAAAGATTTGATACTAATGATCGTAAAATGTTACTGAATTCGAAAAAAAATGATTTAAATGATTCTATGACAAATTCGATGAGCAACGAATCGGATATAAAAGAAGAAATGAATTCAACTCCTTTTCTTGTTAATAGAAAAAAAGTAGAAAGATCTAACAATTCAAAATCAGTTGATGTTGTCGTAGACGTTCATCAACATTATGAAGAAACAATACCAATGAAATCATTAAAAGATAATGTTGAAATTCTTGACTCTAAGTTAACCGAAGTATCAGAATTAGAAGATTTGTCTTCAATTAGTAATTTTCAAGAGGAATCTAAGAAAAATATTAAAGTTACATCGCAGAATAATTTTGTAACAGATACGATAGAAAAATTTGAAGACAATGACGAAGAAACTATTTCAACGTCTGTCCTATCATCGAGATCTACGCAAAATTTATTAGAAGAAAAACCACGTCGTAGAAAACAATGGGAGACAGTACGTCCTATGACAAATGAAGTTACAAATTTAAAAAAATCAGCTAGGAAACGTTGGTCCAAAGATACCAGCGTAATTCGTTTACCTGAAACGTTGGGTTCTTCTTCACCGATAAACAAAAATATTTCAAAGACTTTAGAAAGTTCAAGATTATTACCGGTACCAGCCCCTAGATCATCATCGACTATCAAATCAAATTCACATTTTACTTTTGAAAATGAAGCATTCGTTTCGGAGAACGAAGAAGTATTGAGAATTGAGAGAGATCATTTGAAAGATGACACGAGAATTGAAATAAGAAGGATGAGTGATCAAACTGATACACCTTCCTCATCTCAACATTCGAAAAAGAATTTTTCTAGAAAACAAGAAACAACGTTGATTACAGAAAATACTCAAGATTCTAATGTTTCTTCGTCATCTATGAAAAAGACCTCAGATTTGTCTAATAGAAGAAGAAGAAGAAGAAGAAAAAGTTCTCTTCGTTCGAATTTTTCAAAAAGTATCGAAGAAATTTCAAATGATCGATTGCAATATGCGATATCAGAAAATGAATTAATTAATGATGATCGACAGGATGTATTAAAAAAGCAGACAAAAATTACGAAATATTCGAGTTATGAAAGTTTTTCAACCAACGAGGAGAAAGAAGAAGAAGAAAAAGAAGAAGAATCTTCATCTAAAATGTCGATTGGTAAAACTTTATCTGAAAATAAAAAGAAGAAAGATCGTCGATCTAAAGAAGAATTTCGTCATTTAACGAAAGAAGAAGAGTTGAAGAAAAAGAAGAAAAAGAAGAAAAAAATTGAATTAATAAAATACATCTTAATTACAATTCACAAAGCTGATATGTTAGAAATTGATTATGTGACAAAACATCCTATGGTTAAAGTACATATTATTGAAGCAGAGACTGGTAATTATTTAAAAAATCAAAATGATAATGGTGGAAGTTCTTATCTACAGCCAATGATCACTGATAAGTTTGATTTTAAGGAGAATAGATCAATGATACCTATTTGGGAAGAGGAACTCATATTTGAACATGATTTTAAAATGATTATGAAGACTGGGAATGAAAAAGTTATTATTTTTTTTGAAATTGTTGATCTATTGAGTTTCGCCGAAGCTAGCTTCAACTACGATAGGTTTGGCAAGTTTCCTTATTTTATATTTCATATGTTTAATTTAAAATTAAATCTATTATGTTTTATAATAATCGAAATTTCTCGTGAATAGGTAACGAAGGATGTTGGTACAAAATAGCCTGGGCATTTTTAAAAACAGTTGGAACAAATAACGCGATACACGTTGACAAAAAGCTCAGATTGCAATTGTACAGGCCTCAGAAAAGTATAAGAAACTTTGGTTCAAGAAGATGCGAAGTAAGAACAATTATTTCTTACTTTATTATATCTTTTTTTATGACAAAGCTTTCAATGAAATATTTTTAATAGGTTTACAATTGGTGGAAATCGAATAAAAGAGAAAAATATCCAAGTAGTCTTTACGTCACTGTTACATCGATAGATCCACCGAAATTAGAACCAGTATTTTATCAGCAACTTTCTTTCGACGATATTTTGGATACTGGAAAAGAATCTCATAAATTATCGGCGCAATCGTCAGAATTAATTAATTTACCAAGATGGACGAGATTGGCTGCCCAATCTTGTAAAATACCGAATGAGAAATGCTTCGAAACTGAAATTAGTGAAAATGGATGTTTCTTTCTTGCCTTTAACAACGATGGCAAATATTTAGCTTGTGTTTTTTCCGAAGAATATGATTATCCTATAGTAGTATATGAGGTATAAAATGATTTTTTCAAATGATTAATTGCATAGAATGTTTTATAACATTGAATTAATTTTAGATTGAATCAACTAAAGTTCACGTTCGATTTTCTGGACATAAAACGTTCATCTATTCATTGAACTGGTCGCCTGATGACCATTATTTACTTTCTGTTTCATCCGATCAAACAGCTCGTATATGGGATGTTCGTAATAAAATTATACAACATATTCGAGTGAGTTGATAAATTTGAATTATCTTAAATTGTTTTCTTTCCTAATTTGAAATTTCTGTTTAGATGTTGCCTCACCCTTCTTACGTTTACTGTGGTAAATTCAATCGAAAAAATCCATCTATAGTAGCTACAGGATGTTACGATCGTGTTGCAAGAATATGGACGAGAGATTCGAAATCAAAGAATTACGAGCTTAGTCAAGAATTAGAAACACATGAAGGATTTGTTAATTCTTTATGCTTTCTCAAAAATGGTAATCTTTTAACAGGTGACAGTGTTGGTACGATTGTACTGTGGACGGTGAAAAAAAGTCGTAGGATGTCATCTAGGAAAGAATGGTATTTGTCAAAAAAGATAAAAATTCGTGAAATTGAGAATGTTATAATAAACACGATCATTTTACATCCACTCGAATCAAGATTGCTTGTTCATTCGAGAGACAATGGTCTGCGAATGATAGATCTTTCTGCTGGTGTGGTATTACAAAAGTATGATGGTTTAAAAAATCAAAGGTATACTTTTCTTCTCTTTCTAAATTTAAATATGTTAATATTATGAACTAATTAATTGTAATTATCTGACAGGATACAGTTAACAGCATGTATCTCGCCTTGCGGTAGTTTGATTTTTTGTGGTGGTGAAGATTCAACTTTGAACGTGTGGAATTTAGAAACTGGTAAATATTTGGCAAGATATACGATAGAACGAACCTTCAGAGCAGTAACTTGCGTTGATTATCATCCTTACGATCACGTATTAGCATTCTCGAGTTTTGGAAGTCCTGCTCCAGTTAGAATTTTTAAGTTTGACAAGAATTCAACTGGAAAGGATATAGGTTTGTCGATGACGATGGAAACTGAAACAGGAATTGGAGATTATAGGATTGATCTGAGCTTGAATCTTCCAAATGTTTCTGTCAAAGAAAGATCAAGATCAATGTCAAGTGGTAGACGACAGGAATTATTAAATGAAGGAGAATTAAACAGTTTTCGATCTGTTCGAAGTCGTAATTCAACGATCGTGAATATTTTTCAAGACGAAGAAAATGAAAGTAAGTACGAGAGTGCAAAATTAAAATTACAACGACTGAAGGAAACTGAAGAGCAATTAAAAAGTCGTAGCACAAGTCGTTTGTATAATATTATCGAGAAAATTGATAGAATACTTTCGAATACGTCCAGATCGTCGAATGATCTTGAATCGGGTCAGAGTTGTTTTTTTAAGGACCAGGATAACGATAGAAAAAAATTATCTAAGAAAATATCTTCTGTGAAAGATTATATCGTAGATCATCATTCTAGTTCGTACAATGAATCTAGTTCTTTGAGTTACGATGATAAAGAAAAGATTGAGATGAAAACGTTTCACGTTTTGCAAGAGAATTATTCGGATTTCGATATTAATGGGAGAAGATCAAAAAGTGCTAAAGATTCAAAAAGGAATAAAATTATTCAAGAAAACACACCAAAAGCTTTTTCAGATGGTGCACAAAGTTCTAAAAGAAATAGAGTTTTTCGTAAAGAAATGCCGGACGATCGTTCTGATTCTTTGAATTCTGTGATCAAACAAGAAGTTCACGAATCGAAGATTATTTCCTCTACTTCACCAGAAAGTGCTGGCACTTATGTCGTAGAGAAATCTGAGTTTGAACAGAATCATGATTTGAATTCCGTGAAAACTTCAGCTAATGAAAGATCTTTGAATGATAGTGAGAAAACTTTTGTTAAAATGTTAGAAAGTGATAGCTCGTTGCCTAGTAATGCTACATTCACTATAGAAAACGAGATTCCTATTCCTAAACCAAGAAGAAACAAGTTTGTATCTTAAAAAAGAAAAACCAAAATTATGCAATCTATATATTTAATTATACAATTTGTAGAAATATAATGCTGATAATTATGAAAGTAGCTTAAATCATATGTTAATTATTTCAATGTTTTTTTTTCACTTTATTATAATATAAATTGATGTAACATAATGTAAGTGATAAAAATACAATTTTTATAGATTTTTTTATTTACATTAAGCTACTTTCCTAATTACTTGTATATATTTTATCAGCAGTTTTTGTTATAATTTGTTATATACATATATTTCATTGAAATTAAAATAGTTAATATAGATTGGAATTTTTTCGGATACCTTCTTTTTTTTTTTTACAAAAAAAAATGCGACTGTTTCAAACGATAGCAAAATTTTTTACTAACCTAATATTTTTACCGTTTTTATACATTTTATATTTATATATGATATTCCTTTCACATCTCGTAAGTGTTTCTTTAGGAATGTATATATTATTAATGTCCTTAATTACTGGTATTGATTTGATGGATATAGAAGAAATTGATGAATCAATGCAGGTATGCTAATTATATATTATGTACACGTATTTTATTTATATGTTTGTATATAAGAAGATATAAAAAAAAAAATAACAAATTTGTGATTAGAATGAAAAAGTTAGTGAAAAAAATTACAAATGGGTAATATATTAAGAGGTTTGGCTGCCATAGGCGTTACTATCATTTTCTTTCCATTTTTATTAATATTTAATTTTTATCTCACATTTATTACTGTGATCTTTAACATTCTGCAATTTACCTATATATTTCTAATGATCTTACTCGGTGGTTTACCAGATAGTACTTTAACGGATTGAAAGGTGAAAAGATAGAAACAAAATTATAAATATATATATATACATTTTTATTAATAATTTAATAATTACAATATTATTTTTCAGAATTCCGATGAGAATTTTCCGAGAGACATTACATCCAATGATTTAAATTAATGTCATTTAATTTTCTACAATATCAACATTCACATTGTTTAATAAGACTAAAATATTTAAATATAATTGATTGAAATTTATTGAAAAAAACATGATGAATCGATAAAAAGAGCAATGTGATTAATGTATTTGAAATATTACTTTGATTATTAATTCTCGTAATACTCATCCATTTTTTTGTTTAAAGTAATTCAAAATTTGGCGCCATGATGCTGGCAACGAGTATGTCGGTAATGCAGTTTATAAGGAGCGACATTTGCGGGAAAAATATAATCTTATTCCCGGATGATAAAGTGTTCTATATTACCATATCTTAATTGACAGGTAATTTATAAATATTGCAAACTGCGTTATCAACAAAATGTAAATCGTAAATAAATTGTTATTTTCTGAAGATAATGTAAAAAAAATTAATTTTCATCTATCTATACAAAAAGAAACATATTACAGTTGTATACAGTGGGTGCGACAATTTGTGTCGCGTTCTGTTAAAGTTAAAAAATGTATTGCACACGTTGGAATATTTCGAGTGTGTGACACGTCAAGCATGAGAAATATGTTTATTTAAGTATGAACGTCTGTCTTAATAATGTGGGAGTAAGCTTGGCCAGGCTGTATTTTTAAGGTTATAAGAAGTGTGTGCTCTCTTTCGATTTCTCAACAATTAGTGTGATATGACAACAATGGTTTCGCTAACAAAAATTACGTTCGTCATAGCCTTTTACGGTATTTATGATTCGTTTATTTATACTATATTATATATTATCTTTTATTATTACAATTTTTTTATTTTTCAATACAATTTCTGTCACTTTAAATTAATGTTACTTTAGGAATAACCTCAAATACTACCGATCGATAATTTACTCTTTGCTTGAACTTTTCTTAACATGATTTACATTCTTAACTTTAATAATATTAAGATTCTACTTTCCAATCTCATATTATAATAAATTTGTATACATGAAAACATATTTGACAGTAAATCTATAATGTGTACAATAATTCATTTATTTGTATATTTTCTTATTAAAATACAATCTAGCTTTTTCAGCAATTTTTATGCATACTACTGCATCTCGTGTCCTTGAATTAAGTGACAGGTAAGAATATATTTTTATAATTAATTATTTCTTTAAATTAACAAAATATCCACATACACTAAGAACCTTATTTACAGATTTTTGGAAATTCATAAAGATGGACAATGGCTTGTGATGGTAAATATGAAAAAGATGAATTAATAAGATAGAAAATAAGATAAGAAAATAAATAAGATGTAACATAAAATTTCTTTTAGATGTATGCACCATGGTGTGCACATTGCAGAAGATTAGAACCAATATGGTCTCATGTAGCGCAACACTTGCATGCTACATCAATACGTGTTGGTCGTGTTGATTGTACACGATTTACAAATGTTGCACATACGTTCAAGATAAAAGGCTTTCCTACGATATTGTTGTATGTATATGAAGAGATATTATGTTTCATGTCTAAAAATAATTTAATCAAATTTCAAAGTACAGTATTATATTATTCTGTTCGTAGTTTAAAAGGAGATAATGAATTTATATACCATGGAGATAGAACAAGAGATGAGATAGTTAAATTTGCATTGAGACTAAGTGGTCCTCCTGTACAAGAAATTACTAAAAGCCAAAGCTTTGATACCATTAAGAAAGAACGTGATCTTTACTTTTTATACGTTGGAGAAAGATCAGGACCATTATGGGTAAGAAATGATTATTTTTGAAATGAAAACTTTTTTAGAATGGAGGTGGAAAATTCATGGTAACGAAAACGAAAAGATGAAACGAATACGGTACTAAAAAGAGAAAAAGAGACAAACGTATATACATCTATAGGATTTAGCCTATGAAAGAATGAGATAGGAGACAGTGTGCATTTGTTTCTATTTCAATTTACGAGTCTACGAAATAGTTCAGTCAATGCTCATTGATCATTGATTAATTTCTTCGTAGACTCATTGAAATTTTTTGAAAATCAATCACATGATATTTTTTAAAGTGAAAACTTCTTTAGAATGGGTATGATTTGAAAAAATGAAACGCGGTAATGTAGTGGGGAAAAGAAACGGCCTTAATTTCATATAAAATACTAAATATTATTCTAAAAATATGAATAAGTTAATTACAATATTAGAGTTTAATTTTTATCATTATTTATAAAAATATTTGCTTTGCAAACATTTTTTAAATTGTTTTATTATTTACTTTCTTTGTAATTATTATAAAAATGCGCGCCTGTATGAATGCAACCCTCCAAACACACTTTGAAAATGTTGCTTAAGAGCGCTATCTGTCGGGACGGAATTTTTCTACCCGAAAGAAATGCAACCCGTCATACATACGTATATAAACAGTTTTGACTGCAAAAAAATTCCGTCTCAGTAGATGGCGCTCGCAAGCAACATTTTCAATGTGTTTCTGAAGGGT
Organism: Polistes dominula; assembly: GCF_049000335.1. Taxonomy (NCBI): domain Eukaryota; kingdom Metazoa; phylum Arthropoda; class Insecta; order Hymenoptera; family Vespidae; genus Polistes; species Polistes dominula. The sequence continues at coordinate 4,755,806 of NW_028300906.1, read as the reverse complement.
TGCATACGAACAGGCGCGAATTTTTATAATTAAATAAATAATTACAAATTAAAAGTACAAATAATATTATAACAATATTATATATTAAATTATCCTCAAAACTTGTTTATTTGATGGTTTCACTTCTAACTTGTGTGATATATTTTTTTATAGTAAATAAATCGTACAATATTATCTTACTTCTGATACTCTGCATTCGACTCATTCTCTCAAAGCTTGGTTTTAAGAAGGTTTCACTTCTAACACGTGTGATCTGCACACATGATATTTTTAATTCATGTTTTCAATTGATTTTAATCTCTTAAAATTATATTAATATTTATATTTGTAGGAGATATATCACAAGACTGCAGATGTGTTCCAACCTCATGCATTTTTTTATCAATCTCATCCAAACGTCGTTAACAGGCATGCACCAGTTGAAAATACTCCAGCATTATTTGTATATAAAGAAAATTTACATTATAATTTTACCGGTAAATAATATATACATTATTTTTTAATTGAAAAATTATAAGTAATTATATTATATGATATTTAATTTTAGGTCACAATATGACCAATATAGAGAAGTTAAACGAAACTTTATACAAGTGGATCAATGCAGAACGTTTTCCAACGTTTCCAAAAGTAACAAGAGGAAACATCAATCAACTTTTCTTGACAAATAAGAATTTGGTTTTAGCAGTTGTAGAGGAGAATCAATTAGAAGAGGTCTCACCTCGTATGATTGAATTTCGAGACATGGTTGAATCTGTGATTAAAAGAAAACGGGAGAAATATCACGAGTATGTAATCATTTAATGTAAGAATTGTTATATAATTATTGTTTAATTATCAACATAAATTATTCTAACATTTCTTTTTTTTTTTTTATATATGCATTATACAGCCATTTTCAATTTGGTTGGATAGCTAGTCCTGATCTAGTCAACAGTATAGCTATGATGGTTTTACCGTTGCCAAGCCTAATTGTTATTAACACTACTACAAATCATCACCACATTCCAGAGGATGAAACTGAAAAGTTGACGCCTCATGTGATAGAATTGTTCCTAGAGCAAATTCGTAATGAAAGTGCTCCGGTATTACTAATATAAATTTATATCTACTTTTTTTCTTTTGCTTTTATATGATACAAACTTATACAAAACATTTTTTTAGCGATATGGCGGAAATAGTTTATTAGTACGCATATATAGATCATGGTTTGAGTTGAAAACAACACTTACTGCTATGTGGATGGGTAATCCTATTTTAACGATGGTATTATTTGGCTTGCCAGCTGGTTTTCTTTCATTAATTTGTTACGGCATTTGTTGTCCGGATATTTTAGATGCCGATGATGAAGAGGAAGGTAAATAAATTGTACACAACAAGTTTTATTTTTATACAGTTCTTTTATAATTTAATTAATATTATTATCGTAGAACATGCTGGAGGAAGCCATATGAAAAAAGATTAAGAATTACCAAAAATGTGTGTCCTATAAATGAATAAAATAACAAAGTCATCACATTATATTATGTAAATATACATACAACGTTTTACAGAATCTTGGAAATTAAATAGGTAATGTATAATCAAATATATTTGATTCTAAACTTGTGCGTTCATTCATTATTTATAATATTATTCTGATATGTTATTGAATGTGTAATTTTGTATTAATGTAGGTATCATCCCAATTACTCTTTGGTTGGCAAAAATCAAGAAAAGAGAAGATCTATTAAAATATTTTAGCATTTACACACACACACACATTGTGGCTTCGTCTTCAATTATGATTGTAATTGAAAAGTACTTATATACATTATTACAACTTCATCTTGGCCAAGTAGAATATACTTAAAACAATACAAAAAGTAAGTTTTCATTTCAGTCTTTTAAAAGTTATTTCTGTGATTTATGTATATCTTTTAATTTATTTATTTAAACAAATATTCGTGTGAGATATAAGAAAAAAAATTATACTTTATATATATATATGTATCTGCATTTAAAATCAAAGATAGACTTTTATATATGTCAATTTGTTTGACATACATTTAAGGTACTATTAAAAATAATCGTGTGTAAACATTTTATATACATATATATATATATTAATTGATTAAAATTATTATGAGAAAAATTTTTTAGACATAAAGTACAAATTATTACGTTATATGTATTTTAGGTGTATATTATACTTACCTACATCGAATAAAATTAACTATAATTTCATGTATATATTTTGATGGCTTAAACAAAAATTATAAAGAGACAAATCAAATTTCATTGTCTTATTGAAATTACAAAAAAAAAAAAAATTAATAAAATAACAATAGATTAATAATATCATCTACATTTTGTATACGCAGCATAAAAATTAAAAAGAAAATAGTCAAAGTCAATGATGTATCAATACATAATTTGCTGTATATAATGCCATTTATCTAATAATTAAACAAAAAAATATTTAAAATAACATTGATATTATCATCTCGAAGGCTATAAATCATCATCGTCAGAATCTAATGCTGCTCTTCGTCTATCAAACTGTAACAAAAGATTTGTATTATTAATTTATTATTATTATTACTATTATGAATCAATGAAAATCTTTTTAAAGCGTATGTTGAATCCTTTTGCTGCGGTCAACGCCTTTTTGAGTGCTCTGTAGCAAAAGGGTTAAGAAAAAAGAAACAGTACATACCTTAACAACTGTTCTTCTTTGTGTTTGTTGATTTATACTTTCTAACAGACTGATTAGTTCTTTTTCTCCTAATTTGTTAGATAATTGTCCACGTTGAGCCATGTTCAAAATCATTTCCTCTACCATTTTTCCTTTTTCTGGTTTTCCAAGGCAAAGTGTGTTCACTAATTTGTCAACCAAGGTATGTTATCACATAAATCATATAACTACCATTATATTATTTTATTTTAACTATAAGTTATCATTCCAAATAAAAAATTCTTACATCTTCCTCTAGCTGCCTGATCCAATACTTGGGTAAGAATTGAATTACGCATATCTTCCATTTGCTGCCTCTTTTCTTCCATCGCTTGCTTATTTTCCACATTTCCTCCCTAAAAGATAAGTACATTTATTATTTCAATAATTATTTCAATAATTATGTTTATTTTATTATCTTATTATTATTTCTTGTTTATATACATTTTTAACGTATGTATGTTTACAATGGTTTGTAAATGGTTAATAATATTTAAAAGTTAACCTTAAAAAGTCACATTTTTTAAGTAGAATTTTACCGATCATTTTATTTCAATATGTTACAAGATATCGAATTAGATTAATTTGTACACTTTTTCATAATTTTAACAATTTATTTTGAAACATTTAATGTGTGATAATAAATTTCTTGAAAAATTACCTTGTATTGAGATTGCAATTGTGCTAACCGTTGTTGGCGAATTGCTTCTAATTCTGGATCCATTGTTATTATTTAATATGATATTTTTTAAGCCACTAAATAATTATAAATTTAATGTAAAAAATATAAAATAGTCCGCAATATCTAAAACTATACGATAAACCGACACTTGGTGAAACTGTTTCAGTCACGAACACTCACGAACATTACCGAATATAGTCAAATCGATTAAATATAGTGCATACTTCACATCCCTAGATTTATATATATATATATATATATATAACCTCCATGTATATACTTTCTAGTATGGTTGCATTAATCGATTCCTCGAGAATCGATTTAATCGATCATTCGATTATTATTTAATATTCAAAATTCCAAAATATCAAATTACATTTGATTTAATTTGAATTCTTTTTATTTAAGTTTGTAGACAAATTTTTACATATATATTTTCATTTTAAATTATTTTTAAATAATATTTTTATGAAACTTTTAAAAAATACATGTGTGGAAATTAATATTACTTTTTTTATTCTCAGAAATGATAAAAGATAATAACAATTACGCCATAAGCGTCAACAATTGATATAATCTTATTTTATACACTTAATAATATCGTCAGACATTGTCACTACATAGCTAAACAAAAGCATTTGTATACATATATGTAGTAATAATAATGATGATAATAAAATTGGCATTTATATTTTATATATATATATATTTGCTTGTAGTATAGACGCGCGTTATTGTGCATCGATAGATCAAATGGAAACTTTTCGAAGATAAATGTTTTTATTATATAAAAAAAGAATCGAGTATAGTAATTATGGATCTTTTTTTTATGTTTGGCATTTAATAACAGTAAAAAAATATATGACATGAGATGTGTGTGTGTATGTATATATAAAAGACTGTTAATAATCATATAAAAAGGGACTTTTTATGGAAATTACTTTTCGAATGATCTACAGATGCACGGCGTCTTATTATCGTTCTTTTAACATCGCTTCAATTGTATTCCTGAGTTACATGACAGGTTTTGGTATATATATATATATATGTATGTATGTATTGGCAGACTTCCGCAGTGCGCATCGCAAAATTGCGAGAGGAGGACGTGCTTCGTTTTTAACATATTTTTAACCGGTTATTATTATATAAATTATATAAAAATCAATACATTTTTTATAGCTGATATGTTTATTATTAAATTAAAATAAATTTTTAAATATTAAACTTTCTGGAAAATTGATAATATGAAATTCAACATGATAATCATCTATTTTAATAATCAAATTGCATGTTTATATTACTACTGATGTCCGGTTAACAATTTGTTAACATACGAAAATCGTATACCATAAACTATTTTTTCTTTTTGTTTTTTTTTCTCGCTATTAATTTATCTAAATATATATTTTGTTTTCTTCTTATATTGCAATACGTATCTTGTGCGTTTTAATATCATGCTCGTGACGACTACTATTATATAATTTTGTAGATATGATATTCAGCCTTTTACGTATACACGAACATAGAATATTATATATTAGGAATAAATCATATCCCATTGTAGGCAGTACATGTAGCTAAAGTATTATTTCTAGGATCATATTTTCTACTGATAGCATTGCATTACTTTGTCCAATATATTCTTTTCTTATTTTTTTAATTGTGACTATTATAACGATCTATTATGACTTTTAGATCGTATTAGTACTATCGTACCAGGGTGGCATCCAATTGGTTGGTGTTTTTGGTCTTCCTCTGGACATCGATAAATTATTTTCTATGTTATAATTTTTATCCAATCTTCTTCTACATGTTTCCTTTTTATTACGACACTTGTTGACATTGTCCAAAACGACGAAAGATTGTTCATTATCCAATTGTTTTTCTTTAGCTTCGTTTTTACCGAAACTAGGAGAATACGATTTACGAACAATGTTTCTATTAAAACGATCTGGCAATGGATCATGCGTTCTTTCGGAAGACTCGATTTGCGTTGAGCGTTTACGTTGACCAAAACCTCGAGGTTCATCATCGACGTTGCAAACGTGAAGACGATAAGTTGGACTAGGTGATCGATTTCTGATAATATTACGTTCAACAACAGCATCTGATTGCATTGGTTCTTGACTCTGCGATCCTCTATAATGTCTTAATACATTTTTCAATATTAATACAATTATTTATAATTAATTGTATAGATTTATTTATTATTATTTTACCTTCGATTACTTGGTGGCGGTTTGCCAATGATGCTGTCCTCATGTACTCGAGTTTTTAATACTTGAAAAGCATCCTGATCTTCAGCAGCATTGACGCAACCAAATCTTTCACTATTATTATTGTTTATCCAATAATTATCTTTCTTTCTCGATGCACTCAAACTTCTTTCACGATTTTGTTGTTTCTTCATATCATAGGAAGATCGATAATCACGTTGGCTGCAATAAGCATTTCTATATTCCGGTTGAAGATCGATACTACCTTCTAATCGTAAATTAGCTGGCATTCTCATAGGTTTAACACGTGGAACGTGACCATAAGGAACGTATTGTGATTTTACTTCGCTAGTTGGCTCGTAATCGTATCGTTTGGTCTCATAAAAATTATGTTTGTTGCAGATAAAACGATCTGAATAAGCAGGAGTAGTTCTCAATGTCAACGGTGGTTTTCGATAAACGAACGAATCCTTAGGATAATCAAGATACTTGGATTTGTATTCTGGATCCTGATCAATTTTGGTTGAAAATTTCGAACGTGTTGGAGATGAGAGTATTTTCGAACCGTCAGCTCGACCAATTTCGTCTTCGGGTTTTGAGAATGTTGGCCGTTCTCTTGGAAAATCCTACAACAAGTAATAATTATATATATTTATTCGAAAGATTATAATATAAGAAGAGTATAACTATAACATATAATTAAAAAATGTCGATACTTTGTAGGCATCTTTGTATTCCGGAATTTCTAAAGGTGGACTCTTTAATTCTTCTAATTTCGACACTAACATTTGCATCTCTTTGTCTTTTTTAGCTTCCTCTTTTTCTTCCTCTTCTCTTTTTCTTTTCTTTTCTTCCTCTTCCTCTTCCTCTTCTTCTTCTTCTTCTTCTTCTTCAACATCTCTAGCCAATTCTGCCATTAGTTGAGCCTCTCTAACACGAGGATTGATATAATTATTCTTGTTTTCGGTTGAATCGTAAAAATTATTACCGGTTTTCAAATGCGTTTCAGGTTTCCTCGCAGGTGGTTGTCTTTCTACAATAAATCTAAGACGTAAAAGCGATAGAAACCTGTGTGATTGGTGTTAATTAAAGGTTTTAAGGTCTACCAAGTCTCTCAATATCCTTTCTCACCAGTGAGTGCGTGTTGCTTGAAAACGTCAGTATATTCAGCCACGAAAGTGGTTGCACCCTCGAGTTTTAAACTCGTACCTTGCCTAAGTAGTTCGGGCCTTCTCGCTCCTACGAAAGGGACGTACTTTTCATGGTTTTCTGTGCTAGTCTCGAATTCACCCTCGAGTTTAAGTTGCGTTGGAACACGCATAAGTTCCGGCCTGCTAACGTTTAACCACTGAATGAACTTCTCACACTTCTCAGTCATCGTTTCCATTTCTCCTTCCATTTTCAAGGACGTTGGCCTTCGGGCTAATTCCGCCCTATGGTGGCCCTCATAAGGTACGTAAGCTGAATACATTTCGGTATCCGTATAGAAATTTCCTTCTCGTTTTAAACTAGTACCTCTATTTTGAAAAGATTTATATTAATTAAAGATTTATTTAATTAAACGTATTCATTATTTATTGTTTATAGGATCCATCAGATTATTCAATTACCTTCTAATGATCGGTGGTCGACCGATCATATTCGTATGAGCGATAAATTTCGATTGTTCCGTTTGAGTCTCCATTGGAAGGATATCTCCTTCGGCAAGAACGAAAGATGAATGTTGTTCTGCGTTTTTAGATGGAAGCTCTAATTGTTCATATTTTTGAAAATCTTTATTATACGATGGTTCTACGTTGTCATAGGCCTCATCCAATCGGATAAAACTCGATGGTCGTTTGCTTTTAACTGGAGAAATATTCTCCTCGAGAAAGAAAAAGAAAAGAAATCATTGTTAATAACATTGTAAAAATACTTCATTTAAAATGGTTATAAAAATAATATCTGTAATTATTTACCTTAAGAAGTTCTTCACTTTTTGCACGGAAAGCTCGACGATATTCAGTTGAAGTATCGTTTTTAAGGTAATCAGATTCTGCATAAGATCCAACATTATCTTTTGAATGACCCTCAATCCGTCTTCTTCGATAACGAGCAAGCTCGTCTACCGTCAATCCATCCGCGAATGGCCATCGTTCTTTTAATTTACTTTTTCGTCCTTTATTTTTCTTATCCTGGGCTAGCTCGGAATCCGATGATGATTTGTTGACTCCGTAATTTGATCTTTGTCTTCATAGAAAAAAAAAAGAAAATAATATCGTTAGACAGTTTAATTGATTATTTATTATATTTTTTATTTAAAAATTTGTAAAAAAAGAAATATGATTATAAACAAAACAAATAGTTATCTAAATGATAAAAAACTGTTGTAAATAGATGTTTTTCTAGACACACGATCCGAGTGGATGCTCGGAAGCAACTGAAATCTTTAAACGGTAGTGAAGCTGATACCTGCTAGGGTAGAAGAAAGAAAGAGAGAGAGAGAGAGAGAGAGAGAGTAAGAGTAAGAGATAGAATGAGAGAGAAAGAGTGGAACACCCTAGAGAAACAGGGTGGGTGGCACAGGGGTTGAAGGAGGCGAACGGAGAACAGGAAGAAGGGTGGTACGAAGGTACCCTACATGCCGTTACAACAAAACGGGCAGACGCGACGCATCGATCTACCAAATAAGAAGAATAGTTTTGAACAATAAATTCCGTTCTCCTCTCCTAATGACTCGTCAGCATGAAAGCAAATTATATCGATGATCATAGGATATACACATATATATATACACGTAATTACATTATATATGTATACATTCATAAGTAAATCATACATGCATATTAACACATATGCATAGAAATATGTAACATTATAGTTTATCGTGTATCAAAAACATTTCGCATGAATAATAATAATAATAATATTCGCACACGTTAAATTCTAACTTCTCTCTCTCTCATGTCTTACTTTATTTTTATTTTTCTTATTACAAGATATAAATATCTATATTGCATGAATTATAAGCATGTAAATTCTCAATATTTTTGTATTTTATTTTTAATTTTTCTTTTTGTCAAAATGAATTGGAAACGCATTAAACGAAATAGAGTAGACATTACATAATTCAGGTTATTGCTCTTTTAATTAGAACGAATACTAAGAACCATGCAACGTTGAGATTCAATGTGACCCACAAAATGGATAATTGATTGTGATTCGATAACGTCGTTTTCGTAATAGACACGCGATTAAACTCTCCCTATTTTTTCGCTCTCTCTCTCTCTCTCTCTCTCCCTCTCTCTCTCTATTTATTTAAGATCGTTTCGATTTCAAACAAGTAATGGATTATAGAAAGCTATTTAGAATCTTTTCAAGATATGCTGCCATTTCGAATTTGAATAATGCCGCTTTTTATTGTATGGTTCTGTTGTTTTTGAAATTGATGCGATATAATCAAATATCCAATGTTCAGTATTAAATCCTTTGTAGATGATAAACCTTATATTTTGTTATTTTTCTTAATATTCAATTTCTGTTGAACAAAATCCTGCGATAAGCCTATGAAATAAAATATCATAGAATACGATAGGTAATAGGTATAAGGTATCGTTTACTTAAAGATTAAGAAATTCTGGAGGGTCATAAATTCCCAAACCATCTCAACGATCATATAAACATATTGGTGCGACGAAAAAATATTTTTGTGCAGTGTCTGGTCCTTCGAGTGTTATACAATACTTATGTAAATATGAGATAACACAGAGAGAAAGAACACTACTCATAAAGAAAATTCCTTAGGATTAACCTCCACTACAATCCTTCCCAAAAACATAAGCTTTTCCATCGGGGACCATGATGGGTGGACCCTTTTACTATTGGCCAATAAGTTCGTTTAGTTTCTTCCCTCTCCAAAGGGGTGTAACTAATTTGGATACAAAAACATGTGAAATAAAGTAAGGGTCAGTCCGTTATACATTTTTGTCTGTAACACATTTGTCTATTATAGACTCTGTTGTCGTGAGATTTCTGTACAAAACGAGCGTATAATTGCAACTTAAAAATTGTACGTTAATTTAAAATGGATTCGCGCCAGCATAACATATAGTGCGCACGAACATCCAATAATATCAATAAAAGTTTATTAGACTGTATAAAATAATCTTTCTTATGAAGGCTTTTTTTTTAGTTTTAGAAAGTATGTTTTTATTTTAAATCTTTTCAATATTCATAACATAAATAAAAAACATTTGAATGCCATTGTGGCATTTTTATGTTTTTTTAATATTTAATGGACAAAATTTTAAAAAGCAGTCAACATAAGAAATTATGTTAAAGTTCAATAGAACATTTACTTAAATAAAAATATTTCAATTAGATTTTTGCTTGGTTTGCTTTTATAGGACATTTAAAATTTTGCCTTCAAGGTAGCGTGGCCGAGCGGTCTAAGGCGCTGGTTTAAGGCACCAGTCTCTTCGGAGGCGTGGGTTCGAATCCCACCGCTGCCAATTTTTTTTCTAAATTCACGAATTAAAAGATAAAGCTGAACATATTTTTTTTTTTCCATTAATTAACACGTTAACCGCCACGTTTCTCATATCGATGTGATGAGTATGTTTCCGTGGAGAAATATGAATGATGCTCTTTAATTATAATTCAAGTTAATTAAATATAGAATATTATTAGTTGATCAGATTAAGCTGATAAGCTTGTTTTGACTTTTATAAAAGTAACATGAATGAAAATGAATGAATGATTCATTGAGAAACGATTATTGATTACAAAGTATAATGTTCCATTGATTATTTTGACCTTTTAATTCTTTTCAATATATACATAATGCACGTCTTATTTATAATGTTTCATTCTAAATATCAATTTGTCAGAACTTGAATTTTTAACGATGATAAATTATCGTAATACATACTTGTGTATTATAATATTCATCATTTAGATCCTTCAGATTATTTCAAACGAACCTTCTTCTTACTTTTTCGAAACAATAGATAACAATCAAAGAAAGCTTTCCGGTTAGATTTCATTTGCCACATGTCTTGTTTTCTCTTACATTAGAAACAATGTACACTGATATTTGCATATAGCCATATAAAAGTGCTACCTAATAATGCATGTACAGATAGTCTATATATTTCTTCAGACCGGCGCAGTAAAAGTTGAATAAACATATATTTATCCTACAAAGTTACTGTACACGTAACTTTTAAATATTTTCTTTGATAATTGAAACTAGAAAAGAATTATAAAAAATAAAAATAGTAATTACCAAATAAGATCATTAAAAAAAAATGATTGTACGTTTACCCCTTTGTTTTTTCTAATTATACGATCATCAGATTAAAAGATTAATCGTTAATCTAGAAAATAATTCTGAAGGCATATTCTTATATTACATTCGGTCAAGTAGAATTGCGATCGCAAAGATCTCGTGCGTTCTTAGTGATCCTTTCGTGTTTGAGATAATAACGACAATAACAACTACTACGACGACGACGACGACGACGACGACGACGAAGACGAAGACGAAGACGAAGACGACGACAACGGGGTAGCACCAAGAATCACGACGACCTGGTGACCCAAATTTTTCTTCATCGTTCGTCCATGAAAGATTTGCATGCGCTGCCAAACAAATGTCCTAAAGGTATATGCTTACGCACCGGTAAGAACCTCCTAACTAATGGTCAATAATTTTCCTCCCTATGTGTGTGATTCAATCTGGACGCGTTTAGTTGACGATACTCGCACGCAATCACTTCAAATAGGAAGGGCTAAAATGGCTAGAGGAAACGTGATCCTTTTATACCTTTACTTCTAACTCACCTCTTTTTTCTGACTATTTATTACATACTTAAAAAAATGTTACCTTAGTCCTTAAGACAGAAATTTTCTAATCTATCGGAACGTTAAGTTGTCAACGTTTGCTTTATTCTAACTAACAGAACAAACAACTCTATATTTAAATGAAGAAAAAAGAAATTAATTAATATTGTATTACAATGAAATTCATTGATATATTACATTTAACAAATAAAAAAAAATAAATAAAGAACATTTCTTACACTATCTTTAAATCTAAATTTTTGATTTATCGTATGGCCTTCGCATATCGATTAGGTTAAATTGATCTTATATTACGTGTACATAGATACTATCAAAAGAAGTACTCCACCCTCGCCTCTTTGAACACTGATTAGATAAGTTATACTCTTCGAATCCTTTAGTCGATGGCAGGAAATTAAACCCAGACTTCAAATTTCAGATCTATTCATCGCCTAGCCTTTTTTGGTTCATCCGGCTCGTTTACTTAACCTATAAATTCTTTAATGTAATTACAAGCTCTTTTCTCACCTATTCTTACGCCTTAAAAAATCACGATAATAGTATCTCAAAGTGTTGTACTCTACTGCTTTGTGATCATCTTCTTTACACATTTAGGTCAATTAGAAAATAGTTTTCACCTTTTTTAACAGGAGATACTCTTTCCCTTTTCTTTTCGTATTTCATTATTCGATATTTTCAATATGAATAGGGGCAACTTAAGTGCATTGAAATTAGATTAGAATTAAGGATTATGCGTGAGCACGTGCATTAGTGGTAGGCGCCAATTTTAAATTTCGCGCTAAAACAAATCGATAAGAAACGACGTTTGATTGGACATTTGCAATTTTTTAAAATCGTATTTTCTTTAATTTGTTATAAATAGATATAGATAATCGAAATGAAAGAAATGATAATAGAAATAACTGAATTAATAATAGAAAGGATAATAGAAAGTAATGATTTATCAAATGAAATAAATGACAAATTGGGAGGTTAACTAATTAGATCGATTTTGAATAATGAAAATAATTACCTTTTACTTGAACGTTCTCTCCTTCCTTCACCCATTGCATCGTCCTGTTCGATATAATCGATTAGGGACGAATTTATCGATTAAGATTTAAATGAATTATTAGAATGATTAATGGAAAATAATAAAGAATATAAGAAATTATAATGATTAAAAGGAATAACCAGCCGTGTTGGATACTCTTGCTAGCGTGACTGGCTTTTTGGTCAAGATGCTAATGAGAAGGTGACGACGATACACCTGCGCAGCTGCAAAAACGACAGGATTAGATATATACTTGAGCAAGCGCTCTATTTATTCTTACAAATAAAACAATTGTTATCAGTAGAATTATTTTTAGTCTTTAAATAACACGATCTGGTAGCAATTTAAAAAAAAAAAACTCATTACTTTCAATCATTGCGATCTTCTAAATTATGAACATAACCAACAAAATCTTTTAAATACCAAATACAAATCTAATCTCTGCTTTATTTAACTTCTTTCATTTGTTTTTAAAGGAAAAATATAAGTTGTTTTTCGTCAACGCCTTGATTTCAAATAATTTATATGTTTATTCTATATTATCGATCGTTATACTGATTATACTTTTATCTTTTTTTTTATTAAAAAGCTAGAAAAAAACAGAGATGTAAACGTTTTTAATTGCTTATTACGTTATTATATTAGTTTGTTTTTCTTTAATATAATTGTTATAATAATTGCGTTTGATAATGTTTTAAGTTTTATAGTCTATAAACATTAATTGATATGTTAAGACATTTTTTCTTACGTTTCTTCTTATTTCTATGTAAAAAATATTACATAAAATCTTTAAAGATTAAGGTTATATAAAATATGTACTCTTTTTTTAATTAACTCATTTAATTTTCACTATTTTATATTGCTATAAGGAAACTAATATATTTTAAGATTAAAATTTTCATTAGAAAAAAATATAAAACCTCATTTTACTAATACGGCCCTGTCAAAAAAGATGATGTACTTCCGAGCATGCGTAATAGGTTAAAGTGACATAATCATTGTTATTCTTATTTCATCCACAGGTTACGTCTTTGTGTGTAATTTATTATTTAAGAAAATAGTTCAATCTTTTTACATATTTTCCTTTTTCTTTCAATAATTAAATATATTTCAAAATTAATTAAATATATAAATATTAAAAATATCTCAAAATTATGGATATACTGTATAGGAATACTAATGCCAAAACAAATAGTGTTAACAAATTTGAAAATGATGTCAACAAAAATAAATCTAAAATAACACAGAGCAAAAGATTATCCAGAGAATGGATCTTTAGTTTAACTGTATTTTTAATATTATTGTTCATAACCATTGAAAAAGTATATTTCAGTTATGGTAAGTTATACATGATTATCTAATAAAGTTATAAAGAGTTCTATTTTTTCGCCATCATTAGCAATGAATTATTTTCATGTTACATATTTTATAAATATATTCCTTTTGGTTGAATTTAACTGATTATTTTCTTTCTATTTCAGTACTGTCAATAGTGACCAGAAACCCTAATGATTTATACAACAAAGCAGATTTATACAATAAAGCGGATGTATATAACAAAACAGATGTATATAATACAACAGATGTAAATAACAAAGCAGATGTCAAAATTTCATCAAATTTATATGATTATTTTACATTGTCAAATATTATCGTCAATGTAGAAAATGCGCAGAACAAATTTGTACAACAAATAGTGATAATCAGTGAAAAATTTGCAAATATAATTTATCATTGCTATCAAGTTTTATACGATACACTGCTATACAAAACGTACGATCATCGTTATCTAATAATGATATTGGGAATAATATTAGGAGTTATAACAACTTTTGTTAGTTGGTTTATTATTTATATGGACAGTCGAATACCTGGAAACGATCCAGCTTTTCCTTTTTTTTGCAGAAATATTGGTAAGAAATAACAACAATTTTTTAATTAATTATTGAAATAGATATGTCCCATATCTTTTATAGTGTTACCAAATACGTTTAAGAATTTTGTTCGGTACATCATTCATTAGAATATATTTATTAAATTTCATTTCAGGATAAAAATGGCATTGCCCATAAATCTTAATTACTTTGTCGGAGCATTAATCGGATTATTAATTACTATATGTTATCTTTACGAAAATCATAACTTTGATTTTTAGAAAAAGAAAAAATAAATTAGATTTGTGTTTATGTTTGTGTCTAATATTTAAATAACAAAGAAGCTATTTATACAAAGTACTGATGTCAATATTTAGATATTAACTATTTATTATTTATTATTATCATCATCATCATAATTATAATAGAAATCAATTTATAACTGATTTTTGAGAGATAAAAGTATTATAACTTTACAAATCTACATAACGACAAAATTTACTTTATTGCAATAAATAAGTATCACATATATACATATATTTGATATTTATTTATTGTTAAAGTAAGTAACATATTACTTCATAACATTGTAATAATAAATACTTTTTAAGTAATGTTCACAGTACAAATGAGAAAACGTAATATTATAATTGCAAATAAGTATCTTGTTGTGTTAATAATACATAATTGAGGGATAATATAATTGACTGATGATAAAAAAACTTAATATTACGATTAAATAATTAAATAATTAAAAGATCTGTCTATAAGTATATTATAAGCGAATTTTTTGTCTTTTTTTTCTAAAACATTTCCTATTCAAATCTTTTAATAAATTATTAATCATTTGTTGAAAGTTTATGAAGACATTCTAAATTACTAATACTTTATTCTAACTTGTAAAAGTTCAAATTATTTAATAGGTTTATTAATTAATGAACATATTAGGTAAATAAATTAATATTTAGTTGCCTAATCTTTTTGCTTCAGTTATTTATTAATTGCTTAATTTTAATTCTTTTTCCGGTGGTAAATTATCGAAATAACTTTTTACTTTATCCATTGTTACATCCTCTAAACATGGTGGATTCCATTGTGGTTTTTTATTATATCCAAAGAAAGTGTGAATACCTATGAGAATAGAATATTATAAATGTTAGTAAATATATAATAATTTATATCAAATTTAAATATATACCTTCAAACATATCAGAACCATATGAAAGCAAACGATAACCCATTCTAAAATCCATTCTTGCACAATCAGCAAGATCCAAGCCTTTTCCTCTTTGAATAATAAGCAAGCTTAATTTTAAGGAAGTTGGTGATGCGAAGTTAATCATTTTTATTAGTTTTTGTGACCATTTTGAATCATCTTTTTTCAATCTTTAACAAATCAACGAAAATAATATTATTAATAAAATTAACAAATATTTTGTATTTAAAAAGAAAAAAGAAAGACAAATTGTGCTTACCTTTCTAAGATTTCTTCAACGGTAGGTGCTGAGAAACAATTTTCAATTATATCTATGTACGGATTGAGGCTAAAATTATTGCTCGAATTATTAACATGGTATTTATTAATAATTTCTTCTATGTTGGATCCATTGAACTTGATCAATTCGTATTTCAAATCTTCCAATTTATCTGAAGGAACAAAATGACTAGCAATACCTGAATGAACGATGTCGATACCTAAAAGAAAATTTATTAAATATTAATAGTTAATTGTTTAATGCAAAAAGAGAAATTAATATTTCACAGAACAATATAAGCATTTTTATTGGTATATACCTTTTAATTTATATCCAGTAATACCTAGAAGATGACCTATGTGATTTTGTAATCTAGGAAAAGTGTAGCAGGCTGTACCATCAGGAAAATATCCTATTGCAACTTCTGGCATTGCATAAATTGATCTTTCCGTAACAATTCTATATTTAGCTTGGAGAGATAATGCTGATCCTAATCCCATTACTACATTATTCATCAGTGCTACGAATGGTACTTTTAATGTACCGATGTTATAACCTAATCTGCAAAACGATATTTGTATTCTTATCAATTTACTTTACGATTATGTATGGTATTGGAGTATTATTAAACTTACGAATAATATTCTTGAAATGTTTTTGATTTATTCCATTCATAATGTTCTGTTTGTATACCTCGATATGCATGGGGCATTTTAAGGTACCCACCGGTGCAAAACGCTTTATCACCGGATCCTTCTATTATTATTAATTTTTTACTACTTTTCCATTTTTGAAGGTTTTCATTTATTATTTTGCATATTCCTGGTGTAAGACTATTTAAAGAATCTGGTCTATCTAACGTGAGTAAGCTGGTATCTTCATACTATTATAATAAATGATAATATTTTATCATTAAAAAAAAATCAATTATATGAGTAATTTATGAGAACTTACATCTTTTATTTTAATATCATTTTCGCAGCCTCCCCAAAAGCAAGTTTCCCATATTCTGTTAGCTTTAGCAAGATTTTCTGTTACATTTATATTATTCGAATCTGAAAAGAATGTAATATATATGATAAAAAATGAAATAATTTAAATACCTGTTAATTATGAGTAATCACCTTTATTACAACTTGTTTTATGAATTAGTCTTCGAATGTCGAACTTCTTTGACAATCCAAATTTAAACATGATTGTTAAATTGTTCTGTTTAAAAATAACAGACATTATTGATACCTATATATGGAACAATATCACAATAAACAAAAAATCTACAATGATATTCACATAAGAAGAAAAATAAACACGAAATGAGAAGTACGAGATAAATTCGGCGAAACTCGTTTTAAATAAAATTTCTTATTTCTGTTCTCTCATCGGTCTTAACTGCCTTATTCTTATACTTATATAACTTATTCTGCCTTTGAAATTCTGAAATTTATACTTTCTCAATTACCACCTCTCCACGATTTCCTATTAACGAATTGTAATTTGATTTCCAAACAAACCGAATTATTATTTAATTACGATTAATTTATGGTTATTATAAACTGATTTATTATTTATATATTCTTAGAAATATACTTCTTAGAAAAGAATGAATGAAATGATTCTCAAATAAGAAAAGAGAAACAGAAAAATAAAATTATCACCTCGTAATTTATAAGAACCCTAACAAAACAACAAGATTTATTACATTCATTATTTTCGTTAACTCTCAACTTATAGATATTATTTAAAAATAAAAACAAATTTTATTAGCTTGTAACTTAGTAATTTATGTAGATTATGCTAATTGTTTTCATTATCAGTAATGCAGAATTATATTTTTTAAAAATAAAAAATTTAAATGACCGTTTTTCAATACTTACGAGTATAAATGTATTCACAATAATCTTATCTACAGAATATAGGACCCTTGTTCTTATATCATTTGTAGCGGCTGGCATGGTAATGTCAAATAAATATCTACATCATAAAAGCGATAATACAAAAGAAAGTTAGAAGAAACGAACAACAAAATTCAAAAGAAACTATAAGTAGAAGTAAACACGATACAAATGAAAATTCCCCTTTTCTTAGGAAATATTAGGGGGACCGAAAAGTAATCCAAATTTTTCTTCAATGGCGAAAAACATTTATTTATTAAGGACATTTTGAATGCTAAACAACACCAAATTTTTGTCATCATTTTCTAATTTTTTATTAACACAAACTAAATGTGAGTGTACTCATCGAAGAAATTGTCATTACTTTTCAGTACCTCTAATAATTTCGCTCAACGATATTCTATTTACATTTTGTTAACTTTAGGATAGAACAAAAGAGTTAACAATGGGAAAAAAAAATAATCAAGATATTTACAGAAAATGTAGGACATTATTTTACAAAAGATAGAAGCAAATCTATACCGGATGAGTGACGAAATGAGTTTCCACATAACACGATAAGTTTTTAAATCTTTCAGCAAAAGTTTCGTAAAATATTTCCAAACAATTTTTCAGAAACCTTGCAGGCGCCATTCTAAAATATTTTGAAAAAGATTCATAAAAGATTTTACAAAAATATTTTAAAAAACATTTTTACGGATTATTTAGAGTAACAATTACTGATAGAGTAATCTTTTGTAAGTTTCTGAACGCGAACATTTTCACCTTGTAGAAAGATTTTTAGAAACCTTTTTGAAAGGTTTAAAGCTTTTCAAGAAATGTTTTAGAAAGTTTTTAGAACGTTTTTATGTTATGTGAATTCATAGGAAGAATGAAAATTCAAAATAACTTGTAAAATATATATTGTATAAAACAATGTATCCTGTATAGTTATCTTAGATTTACGAGTGTTTTTTTATCTACCTATATTTACGAACACCTGTCAATTTGACGGTCATATGTATTGAGCACATTTTTTACAAACATACTGAATTTTATTTGTGCATTTTTAGCATACAATGTTTTTATATTACATATATACATTATTGCTTCTATTTTTCTTGCAGTAGACAACTTAGCAACTTTTTTCGCACTTCTGACATCGTAGAAGTCAGAAAGAAAAAGGACAAATGTAATGGTAAATGAAACTTTTTTTAAGACACTTTTTTAGTGAAATATCAAGGTAAACGTTATATTTTTAAATGAAATGCTTAATTTTCTTACTGGATTCTAATAAAGAATTAAATTCTGCATGCAAAAGATTATTATACTATGCAGGGCTTAAAATAAATTTTTATTGTCACAAGTTCCCCCATTACAATCAATTCACTTAATTTATCTTCTTATTTTCCTTTGAATTGTTTACTTAATTTTAAATAGGTCGTGCGATTGTGATGGTTGATTTCATTGATGGTATTTATCTCCATAAAATATTTTATACCCGTGCAATATTTAATCGCAACATTATAGAACATTTTTATTCATTTTTAACCATTGCTATTGGATTTAGGAAGTAAATAAATTCAGACAAAAAACTTTACACATTTTAAAATGAAGAAGAAGAAGAACAAAAAACTTGTTTTCTTCCTCCGGGCGAAAAGCGCCAACTTTTCTCCCGCTGTTCAAAACGAAGTTGCCGCTTTCCGCCTACGTCGAGCAGAAAAAATGTATACTCACCATGGGCAGTAAATAAGAAAGCCTCAGAGTACATGTAATTGATTTTTTATTATTTACATGTAATATTACATGTACTCTGAGACATTTCTTACTTTACCTCCCTAGGTGAGTAATATACTATTAATACACCAAAATTTGGAGAAGTATTTTTTTATCCTAATTTACATTGTTTTGAACATTCAAATTTTAGCGCCTTGAAGTAGATGGCGCTAGTAGTAGAACAGGAGGGCAAACTTAAAATTAGTCTCATCGTGCAGTGCACAGTACGTAACCTAAATTATAGTTAGATAAATTTATTATTAATAAATATTAAAAACAATGTTCAATATTGTTGTTCCTGCTAAAAGAATTGGTACGATTTTTCCATCTTGGAAAAATAATATACGATCGTTTGGTTATCTGAGAAGAATAAGGCGTGCATTCAGAAAATATGTTTATCAGACGGAAAGTAAACCTCCTTATTTTCATGTTACTCAAATTGGCGACCCTGTTTTACGCGCGCCAACTTTGCCGGTAAATCCCGAAGTTATCGACAAGTTTCAATTTAAACTTGTGAGTTTCTCTTTTTTCCCTTTTTATATTTATTATTTAATTAATAAAATAATTTAATAGAAAAGTTCATTTTTTTCTATATTCATTTAAACTTTTATTTATAATTATATATTATTTAATACTTTATCTTATAATTTATAATTAAAACGAATTATTAATATAAAATAATATTTTTTAACAGGCATTAGAACAAATGAAAAGAGTTATGAAACTTTATAATACTGTTGGATTATCCGCCTGTCAAATTGGTTTACCATGGAAAGTTTTTATGATACATGTTAACGAACAATATTTAAAAGAAGTTGGTGAAGAAATAAGTAAAATTCGTGAAATGGAAATAGTACCATTACAAGTATTTATTAATCCTAAAATTCGAATTATTGATCATAAATTAATTACCTTTCCCGAACTATGTGCTAGTGTTCGAGGTTACACTGCAGAAGTACCCAGAGCAAGAGAAGTTGAAATTACGGCTCTTAATGAGTTGAAAGAACAATTTACTGTAAGGTTCAAAGGTTGGACTGCGAGAATCGTTCAACATGAAATGGACCATTTAAATGTAAGGATTTTAATTATTTCTTTATTTCATTTATCATATATATTTAATATTTATTTATAGAATCTATATAAATACATTTTAAAAGAAATACAAATAAATTTCACATTTACTTTATTAACAAATTTTTAAATCAATTCATTTTTTTTTATTATGATTTACTTATTAATAATCAGTTAAGGGTTTTAATAAAAACAATAATGGTTTAATTTAATTATTTTTTAGGGAATAATATACACTGATAAAATGAATAAAGCAACGTTTTCTTGCTGTTATTGGGACGACATTAATAGGCATAAAGGACTCATAGAGATACGATTCGATTCGTAAAATTCTAAGGAAAGTTTAGAAAAAATCAATAGGGAAATATGTACGTAAGTAGAAGATTTATAATTCATATAATAGCGATTTAAAAAATATGGAACTTTTATTAATGCATCTTCCAGGATACAATCAATAGCAGAATACATAACATTATATTTATATGTATATATACATATATATACATACATATGTATGTATAATATAACAATGCGTATACAATTATATTCTGCATTGCTTTATCATTGGACACATTTATGGTATCAATGTAATATTCTTGACATCGTTTCTTATTTTTTATCTTTTATTAAATGTATCTTCTAGAATCACAGATCCTAGGAGAGAAAGAGAGAGAGAGAGAGAAAGAAAGAAAGAAAGAGAGAGAGAGAGAGAGAGAGAGAGTGGGAGAGAGAAGTGATTATTAAATCTAATAATTTATTTGAATGTCACGTTAAATTTCATATATCTTATTTTGTTATTCTTGTTGTTGTTGTAATCATCTTCTCAGGAGATCTCTTATTTCGTTACAACACCAGCAATGCATACAATGTGCACAATGTAATATTACATATAAATAGTATTTGTTTAAAGATATCGTGCAATCGTTATATGTATTATATGAAATTAATTAATGATGTACGTCTATACTATTTTTTGCATCTCTTCCTTCTCTTATATTTTTTATTATTTAATTATACAATGGAAAATTGTAAAAATGAATTAATAATAAGAGGTAGAAAGAGATGAAATTTTGAAAATTTTTCTTATCGTGTACCATTTTGTTTCTTTATCGAAGAAAGATCATGATTCATGGTCCATCACGTAAAGTATTTTAATTTTAAAAATGATTTTTTCTTCTAAGTCCTTTCTTTCTTTTTTTCTATTCTTTTGATTTAATTTGCTTGTATCGATACTCGTCGAAGAACAAAACTAATAAAAATATATTAAAAACAATGTCGTATATTTGTTTTCTCGCGATATTTGAAATAAATGTCATTTTATTTTATAATTTGTTCATTTAATTATTCTCCATTTCGATTTTTGTTTCTTACATAATTTAATTACAATGATTAATAATTAATAATATTAACTATGTACAATTCGTAATGTTTAAAAAGCGTTTGGTTTTCCCAGAGTATTTTTTTTTTTGCTCTATTATAATAATTGAATGTTTTTTATTTTATTTAATGTTTGTTTCTTTGCTTCTATAAATAAAGCTTCATTTTCGAGTATATTTCTTTAATAATTGTTATGTCCGTGTGTTTTATTTCGATTATTTTAATTTGACGTTATTATAACTATAATTATAAGAGTCTTAATTACATTTGTTTGATTTCTCGTGCGTGACTAGTATCGATAACTTTAAATACTTTTCGACTAACAATAAGATAAAAATTATAAATTTATTTTTTTTAAACAAATATCAAACTTAAATTTCATTCAATATTTTATTTTCCTATCGATATTTTCTATTTTAAATTTAGTATTTTATTTTTTATGCATGAAATATAGAAAAGTAAGAAGATATATATATATATGAACCCCTTTTATATTTTATTTAATGTCAGGATAATAATCAAGGATTTATATAAAAAAAAGGAAAAGAATTTCGTCATTGAACTTAATAGCTAATAATTTGTTTCGAAAATAATTTATCTTATCGATAGCAAAAAATAAATTAGTGATTTATTGTTTAATAATGGATGTTCTCGTTAAGAGAATTACGTCTGGCTTGATTACAAATATACATTTGTCAACATCAGTTTGGCTATTAGAATATATGTATGAATGTATTTATATGTATGTATTTAATGTATGCATGTACGGTAGGAACGAGTAGATTAGGTACATAATGAAACATTTTCTTTCATCACTCTAACAGATTAAATAGATAAAGCTACAACAAATATTCTCACATATCCTCTCAACTAACGTCGATTGTATGTACATATGTAAGTACGTACGTATGTGTGTGTGTGTGTGTGTGTGTGTGTGTGTGTGTATGCATTTTTTTTCTTTTTTCTTTTTTAATTTTCATCTTAGAAAAAGATTTTTTATTTCTTTCATTTTACGGAAAGTATAGTAAATGTATTGGTCCATTTATCTTATATATTTTTATTTGTTTAAATTCTTTTTTATTCTCAAGCATGATCGACAAGCATTGGATTGACGAGACGATGGCATAGCAACATTAATTAATTAAAATAAAGGATTGCAATTGGAAATGTGTTAATCGTGACATAGAATAAACTCGTTGTTTTGACCATAAGTAGTTTTAAAATAAAAATAATAATATCATGGATAGGAAGAAGATAGCATTCCAATAATGGATGATAAGAAGAAGATAAGATTAAGATTTGTTCACAAATTTACGTTTGGTTTTCAGCCATAACGTAGAACTGGATTAGAAAGTTATGCGTGCCATAATATATTATTTTTGGAATATAAATCCCTTCATATCCAAGTATGCACTCGTTGTTGTTGTTGTTGTTGTTTTTGTTGCTGCTGCTGTTGTTGCAAAGGATTTGAAGTATTAGTAATCATCTCCTCGTCTTGTCAGGAAACGTGTCCCCTTTCTTGAGTATTTCTCCATCTTCTTCCACGAATTTGATGTTCCAAAAATCGTTCATTTCCTTCTCCTCTCGATTGTAGATGCAGCGGTATTCTAACCGTGCCTGTTAAACGATATACTCAAGTTTTTCTTTTGTCTATTTTGTACTTTCTTATGATATTGTTTAATAGAAAGAAATTATAATTTTTGTGTCTTTTTTTGTTTCGTTGAAAATATAATGCAAATCAAAATTTATATGTGTATACATTGTATATTTATTTGGTCGGTATTTTTAAACATTTTTAATTTAATATTTAATTCTTTTGTTTCCAGCAACACATATATGGGGGTCGTTCGCTGTAAAAGGCCTCCTATAATTCAAATAGGGATGATAAGTCCGAGCGAATTTATTTGGAGTGAAAGTATGCAGTAGCGAAAGGGTTTATAATTTTATTTGTTCTAATGATTAGAAACAAATTGAATTATTATTTAAAATTATATAGATAGTCAGTATATACAGGGTGGGTCACCACATTTTACCACCTTGATTTACGTTTTTATTATTACGCATAGCAGACAATGTTTCACATGGAGTTGAATGGCTTTAAAAGGGGCTCATACTGATTGTACTTTTTTTTTTAGGTGGACGTGTCAAGGACATATGAAGGTCATTAATGTTTTTTTAAATGGAATCATATATTTTTTATTGCATCATTTGATGCTCTTTCATATTATTTACAAAAAAGTATTAAACTATTTATGTAAAAAAATTATTACTTTAGGAGATATTTTAATTTTTGTCTATTTACAAAAAAGATTCAATATGGCGACCATTTACATCAGAACACTTTCTGAATCGAGAAATTAATGACTCATTAACGTTTCTTAATGGAAAATGAATGGGCCCACCCCGTTCTATCCAACGATTTGGGAAGTGTTAGCCGCAGTTACGATAAATCTATCCGTTAGCTCTCGCGAAATCGAAAGACAAGCTGGAATTAGCCGCAAAAGCATTTTACGCATACTGAGAAAGCACAAATACCATTCATATCATGTATCAAAGGTTCAAGAACTGACCGCAAATGACTGTTATAAACGTTTAGAATTTTGTAATTGGGCTCTCACTCAAAGAGACAACTTTTTCATTTTCCGGCTAGGTCACCAGATCTAACGCCACTCGACTTTTTCTTATGGGGCTTCTTAAAAAATAAAGTTAACGCTGAGCCTCCGACTACAATGGCCAATATAAGGGATCGTGTCGTCAATGAATGCAAGGAAATAACATAAGATACATTAAGAAACGTTAATGAGTCATTAATTTCTCGATTCAGAAAGTGTTCTGATGCAAATGGTCGCCATATTGAATCTTTTTTGTAAATAGACAAAAATTAAAATATCTCCTAAAGTAATAATTTTTTTACATAAATAGGTTAATACTTTTTTGTAAATAATATGAAAGAGCATCAATTGATGCAATAAAAAATATATGATTCCATTTAAAAAAACATTAATGACCTTCATATGTCCTTGACACGTCCACCTAAAAAAAAAAGTACAATCAGTATGAGCCCCTTTTAAAGCCATTCAACTCCATGTGAAACATTGTCTGCTATGCGTAATAATAAAAACGTAAATCAAGGTGGTAAAATGTGGTGACCCACCCTGTATACATAAATATTTGTAAATATTGATAATGAGTTCATACTGATCATTTATTTAGAATATTGATCAAACTAATGTTAAAAAATACTGGCCCAATAAATAATAGCTATACGTATATATGGTAATATATTTCATGGGAAACATAGGAAAAAAAATAAAGTATTTCCCTTACGTATTTTCTATTTCACGAGTATTGTTCTCTTGGGAAATAAGAGGAAAATTGGAAATTTGAATCTTTTCCGTCTCTATCGTCTATTTTACTCAGCTTTTGATCTCAAACGCATTTTCTTTCTTTTATGTAATAAAAGATAACTAAATATATATGTATATATATATAAAAGTATGAAATTTAAATGATCATTCTCTCTTGCTTATTTGTTAAACATAATCATCTATTCGATATAAATTGTAACTTGAAAGAGAAAAAATGTTGAAAGAATATATAAAAGATAAAAAATATAAAGTGTCGATTAATCGTTGTGAGCAGATCTTAATTTTTACAAAGAAAAATGAATTATACAATATAATTTTCCTAACGTAGATAAATAATAATAAAATATTTGATTTTTAAAAGAGAATAAGAAATATTAAAAACGAAAGTTCTTATAAAATACATTAAATAATAATAACAATTAAAAATATTATATTCTAATATCTTGATTTGTTAACGAATTGCATTTGATTGTTAAATAAATGAAAGATTGTGCAAATCAATGGAAAATTCTCGTGACTCTTGTGAATGTTTAGAATACGATAAATCTATTCCGTCTTGTGTTTCTGTATAGGATTCGCTTCTTGGTGTCGTTGAAGTTGACGTGCAAGGATGATCCAAGGATGTGCACGAGGACGTACCGTTCCGTGGTATCCTTGAATTAGCTTCGGGACTTCCGGTGCAACTGTATCGCGATGTAACTGCTTCTGAACGGGATAAAGATGGTTCTGGGGTGACCCGCACCCATGGACACCATGAAAAAAATTGTATGAAACCACGACGGAATCTAAACGAATAAAGGTATAATATTAAATTTTAATCAAGTTTGTTCCAAATTAATATTTATATTGTAATATGGATATTTTATGTTTACCTGGAATTCATCCAACAATAAATGATAGGATTATACATGCTATTAGACATGGCTAACCAGTAAATACCAAGAAATAATTCTTGGATGTAGGATTCCTTAGTGATTTCTGGCAGGTACGATGTTACAATGAAATATACGTGTAGTGGTAACCAACAGACTGCAAATATTACCACCACTACGATCATCATCTTCACGACCTGGTTAAAAAAAAGAAAAAAAACAAAAATCGATTAGTATTGTCCTAAAGTGGAACAAATATTCGTTCCAATATTTTATTTCTTTTGCAATTTATTATACTTTTAATCGAACGCAATTATTCCTTTGTGATATTTCGTCAATTTTCTGTAGATTTTCCGTAAAATAATAATAATAATAATAATAAACGTTCTCTTAACCATTTCATTCTTGTAGAATTTCAAGTAATTCTAATTTCTTGGATGGTAAGGCAAGAATATTAACGAAGTTCCGTTTTAAACGAGAATATCTACGTAGGTACGTGCTTTGTCGTTTATGGAACGTTTATAAAGTAGAAACGATTGCCTCTTTTGTAATTTATAATTAAATATAAAAGAAACTTTTTTTTTTTAACCAATTCGTCTTTTTTTTTAAGTAATCGTCTTTAATTATATACTCTTGGATGTATACTAAAAATCGATATTATTATTTCAATCGTTAATATTACCATTTAATTATCATAATACTCTCTATTATTAATTTGGTTTATAATATTTCGTTAATTAAATGCTAACCATCATATTTGAATAATATTAAATATTGATATTTTATTGTAAATAATGATAATACATTATTATTAACAGATTTATATAAAATATCATTTAAAAAGAGGTTTCAAAACAATGATCCCTTCTCAATAAATCAGCTTTATTCATTATCATTATTATAATTATTGAAATTTAGTTGGAATTAAATAATTCGATCTTTCAATGTTATTGTTAAACTTTTACATTTTATAGGTAATAGAGAGAGAGAGAGAGAGAGAGAGAGAGAGAGAGAGAGAGAGAGAGAGAGAGAGAGAGAGAGAGAGAGAGAGAGAGAGAGAGAGAGAGAGAGAGAGAGATCGTCGAAATTGGGCCGTATTCCGATAGCTTTTGCGGTCCTGTGGTTTTCGTCCATAGGGAAAACTATTTTGTCGTCGGTGGTTAGGAGCGAAGACCGTTTCATCCTCCATTTTCCCTTCCTCATCGTTTACTATTACATCTAAACCTCTTCTATCTCTTCCACCTCCTCCTCTTAACATCTCTTCTCTTATTTGTATATGTATAGATCTTGAAAGTAACTCGTTTATCTCATTTATCTCGAAATCTATGTTTGTTCTACGTTTAACCAATGGTTTATGTTCTCAACTTAAATTAAATAGGATTTCTCTCTTTAATGTCCAGTATGTGTTTTATTCCAATTTTATCTTCAAATAAATGTATTATGTACTTAACATTATATTATTACTTCGATTTCGATTTTATTATTATTTTTATTATTTAGTTTTTTTTATTGTTAGATATGAGATTGATTATTTCTTTTTTTTCATTTGTTTCCTTTCAAACGTTAGAAAGTTATAGATTTTTTTTTTTTTGACTAAAAGGTTTATTTTAAATATTTTACAAGGCAAAAAAAATTGTACTATGTATATACAGAAATATAATTTTTTTACATAAAAATGCATAGAACACACACTGGTATCACTTCCGAATTTAAATATATTATATATGCATTTTATATTTTTAGAGATAGAAAGAATGGTAGTAGAAGAGAATGAAATTTTAATGAAACAGTTTTTATATCTTGTCATTTTTTCATTGAATATTCGTCGAGACAGAGACGCACTTTTACACGAAGAGATGACTTCTGTATACACGAAGTATATATCGCAGTAGTAAAACTCCCATTATCTTTGGTACTCCACTAGAGAAACTTAAAGTACTCTCGTTGTACGCCCAATGTGCACAGATATTTCCTGCTTTCTCACGTGAGAATATTCCAACGGAACATTACAGTTATTATTTTACTCTATTTATTCTTATCTTTTTCATATATAATATATATATATATATATATATATATTTTTTTTTTTTTTTTTTGATATTTATGCGTTTGATTTTTACCATCTTTCATAATTTACAATAAAACAGTTATATATATTTATTTTATTCTATATTTATATTATTATATTATTATTTATTTATTTATATAATTATATTATTTATATATATAATTTTTACCCCTTGATAGTAGACAATCATTCGTACGCGCGTGTAATACAAAAAAGCCTACATACAGGGGCTACAAAAAACTGTTTTATCGACATACACATATAGAAACTAATATTATCGACAAAATTAAATTCTTCTTATATTTAATTTTGTCATTTCTTCTTATTAATATTACAATCGACATTTAGTAATTTACAAAGTGGACAATCGACAATTCTTGTTTATTACTTCAACGATAAAATCCTCATATATATTTCTTTATCTGTAAAATTGAAAGAGCTTCGTAGGAGTAGAATTTTTCATCTTTCGAACAAGATAAATTTAATATCTTGGCATTGATCCAACTTTTAAGAGTCGAGTAAGTAGATTGCGAACGAACTTGGATTGTAGGACTAAATGTAATATGTACTAGATTTTTCTTTAAAAGTTGCTGGTAATTTCTCGTTTAAAATCGTTCAAGATAACTTGCCATAAAAATTCTCTCTTTTTTCTCGAATCGTTCAGGTTTTTCTTAGCTGATTCTGACAAATGACTTGGCGAGGGATACAAGAGAAAGATAGATGAGAAATAAATCAAATTTTAATTCTTAAAAAATCTCGAAATGTTTGTTCTTTTTTTTTTCAAAACGATTCATCGATGAGCCCTAGCGAATGAAAACAAAACAAAAACAAATCCCATGAGCAGAATATTTCGTCCAATAATTTATTTCGTTCGTCAGGTTAAAAAAGGGAGAATAAAACATTGTTATTACCATTTTAAAATTTGGTTGATTATCATTTGAAGTGTTTAGAAATTAGACTGATTTCACGGAAACGGGATTATATGTTCATATACTATCTAACGACCACGACAAAGCAAATACGTTCTATAATGCTCTGCCATTTAACCCTTACCATAGAGTTCTCGTTCAATCTGTCTTTCCTTTAGGAATCGAACTTGTATAACTGTGTGAACGTCGTATATATATGTTACATTCTCTTCGTCTAACTGTGGTTCATTCTAGTGAATGTTGGTTGTGTTCCGGAGTAGAGAAACTGGTTTCACGTATATACAGTAGGATCCTTTGTCGCTTAATCGAAATCCAATAGAGGTTGGTGGTAGTACCTGAACAACGGTACGAACCTTTCTAGATATAGTTATACTCAATTTCGTCTTATCCTTTCTCACACTTTCTACATCATTCTGTCTTTTTCTTTTTCTTGTTCTTTTTCTTACTCTTATTTCTTTCTCACATTTTTTTGTTCGTTACCTTTAACTCGTTGAGAAATTTTTGTTTTTATTTATAATCGGTCAATATTTGATCAAATTGTGTATGTTTGTATTTAAATTGGTCACCCCTAGAGATAGGCATCACTCTATACACCGTTTAAAATAATGATTGCTAACATTATTTATCAATAAGCAACTTTTTTCTTTTTATTCTTTAGGGTATAGATGTTCATACAAACGTATAATGGGAGATTGTTTATCTGTAGGGGTAAAATAAATATTCCATAATTATAATAAAATATTAGTATATCAAATATTGACTAATTTTTATTTATATATTATATTATTATTATATTAATAATAATAATATTAATCTAGTATAAAATACTAATCTATTATAAAATTATTATATATTATTAATATAATGGAAAGTTTTGAAACTTACCAAAAAATTTCTTTTTTATACTATCCTTTTTGAAATTGTTGAAATTAATTTCAAATAAATCAAAAGAGATACTTTGAATATCTTAATAAATTTATTATTTAATTGCTTAACTATAATAAAAATTATAGTTATTAATATAATTATAAAATTATAAAATTATATATATATAATATATATATATATATATATTAATTTTTATTTTATATTGAATATAAAAACATATTAATATTCTATCCAAATGTAAAAATAAAATTGTATAAATTTTAATAGATCAATTTATTGGCATAATTCTTTTTTTTTTTTTTTTTGAAGTAAAATAAAAAAAATTGTATATTATTTTGTCTCCTAAACTTGTAATGAATCATTTTTTTTTTTTGGTGGCGGAGTAAAGAAGGAAAAGAAGATAAATTGATCTATCTAATTTCTTCTCTTTTGATGTAACAGATCCACCACAAAATAACATTTCTATTTCTTTCTCTTTATTTTTTTGTTTGATGTTTTTTGTTTTATGATGTCCACTTTTATAGCAGAAAACTACGAGTCTTTTCTCAATGATTCTTTTTTGCTAAACACAGTGGAAGAAGAAGAAAAAGAAGAAGACAAAAACGAAGGATAAAAAGATGATGAGAAAAAGAGAGGACGTGTCTTTCTTCTTAGAAATTCATAGCATCTCTGGAAATTAAATTCGACGATGAACTCACGAAACACTCACTTTTTCTCTCTCTCTCTCTCTCTCTCTCTCTCTTTCTCTTTATTTTTTTTATAAACCGTACAGAAAAAAGTGTGTTTATTGTCTGTGTACTTTTTTTTATCATATGTTTTGTCTAAATTTTTATTATTTATTCTTTTGATTGACTATACATTGCAATAAAAAAAAGTTTGTAAATTTTTTTTTTTTTTAAATGTTTTTTAAGGGTATTTCTTTTATTATTTTAAATGGCACCCTATATTTTTGATTGTCGTATATATATATATATATCTTTATATATAAAAATTCAGTGTCATTATATATATGTATATATATGTTTTCGATTATTTTCCATTCTTCTATAGATTATGAAGTTGTCGCAAAAATTCCGTATTATTTTTCCTAGTACCGAATAAGGTCGGCATATGGTTGCGACATGAAAGAAGTATTCTTTGTGTTAGGCACCTGCGACCAACGTGTTTCGTTATACACACCCTTGTCTCGCCAGATGTTCATCTTAAAAACGTAATGCATGTTTATCATAATTTCACGAAAAAAATACAACTTAATTTTACATTTACGTTTAATGAAAAAAAAGCAAAAATTTTGGAAATTTTTGAAACATACAACAAATATTTTGTTATACTATTCTTCTTGAAATTGTTGAAATTAATTTAAAATAAATCAAAAGAGATACTTTGCAGATCTTAATAAATTAATTAATTAATTGCTTAACTATAATAAAAATTATATATATTAGTTTTTATTATTTTTAATTTAAATGGTTGTTCATAATTATGTTTTTGAAATTTGTCTGCATAATAAATAAATTTGTAAAATCGTTAATATTAAATAGAAACAAATCTTGAGATGCATTCTAAATTTTAATAAATTTAATTACTTAACTATAATAAAAATTATATATAATTTTTTTAAATAACTTATAAATGTAATAGTTTTTCATAATTTTGCTTTAAAAATTTGTCTGATACGTTTTGTAAAATCATTAATAATTAAAATGGAAATAAATCGTGATACTTTGAAAAACGTATACATACTAAATTTAGGTACTCAATTATAATTAGATCTCCTTTACGCGTTTGCTTTCAAGCATCAACGATAAACTTAGATGAACGTCGAGATAGATATTACAAAAGCGCTAGGAAAATCCTGTAAAGGTTGCTTGCACTTACTATATTTAATGCCTATGGTGATTGTACTGCGATAGCTCTTATACCACCTCCTATTATGCAAATCGCCGATAACAATACGTTGTAAACCTAACTGCTACACTTTCAACAAACCTTTTTACCTATTTGAGTGTGTGTGTTGGTGTCTGATGCATTTAGACTTTTATCTACAAAATGTTTTTTTAAAAAACAAAATAAAATTTCCTATCATTTATTTAGTATTTTTTTTTTATTATTATTATTAGTTTATTACTATGATTTATTTTTCTTTATTATTATTATTATTATTATTATTATTTCTATTATTATAATTCATTGGTATTATTGTTATTAAATTATTATATTATATATTATCTTTAGTATATATGATAGTATTATATATTATACTAAATCATATATATATAGTATTATACTAATTATATACTATTATAGAGTAATATAATAGTATATATATATACTATTAGCATTAGGTATTATATAATATATATAATACTATATATATATATAACTTAAAAATATTAATATTATTTATAATAATACTTAATAGTAATATTATTAAGTTTAATTTATATATATATATTACTATAATTATATATATATTAAGTATTATATAATATATAATATAATACTATATTTAGTATAGTAATTTTCATCTCTATTATGTTATTATCCTATTTTGTATTATTGTTTATTTTTAGTTATTTTTAATATAATATATTATATGCAATTCGCGTGATGAAAATATTAAACATAATAGAATTTTCTCTTCATAGTTTACAAATTTGACGATCACGCTACATAATAATGATTAATATGATCGTTAGTGTCGATATTTGCATTTTGTCTTTAGAATTTATTATAACTTGGTATATAGCATAGTTATAACTGTTTGGTATGTTGTCCATTGTGCAAACAATATAATTGGCATTGCAATAAATTACAAGCATGCATGCATGGCATGGCATGCATTCTCGGGGTATGGAAAATTAATTGGGCAAAACAAACGATGCGAAATTACGCGTGTATTCAACTCTGGAATTTTAAGTAAGAAAAATTATTGAAGGAAAGATTGTTGCCCGTTTAAAATATTAATTTTTTTTTATTATGTTTATGTGTTTTTATAATTATTAAAAATGCAATCATTTTATTTCTGGTCTCCTGTATATAGGCAACCCCTTCTGACATACGTGTAAGAATGGGTTGCATACTCGAAGGGGTAAAGAAAATTGTTTATCGATAGATGACGTTAGTGATCGATATTTTTAATGATGTATGAAGTAATGCCTATCGTAAGGGATAACAAAATTTAAATACACTTATAAATTAACATAATTATTTATTAAATAATTAATTATTGATGAATAATAATTATTATTATATTATATTATTATTCATATGTCATACGAAACAAGTTTTTTGTTTGTTGACAGCAAAATTAAATATAATTTTCTATCGACAGAATGAAACACAAAGTATCGAAAGTAGAAAATATTTTCTAGAATGAGTTTCTAGAATTTAGAATCCTAGAATTTATTTCTCTTTCTCTACTTTTTTCTATCTTTCTTTTTCTCTTTGTCTTTAGAAAATGAATTCATTCAATGAACTGAACTTGATCGGTTACCCATTGACTGATAAAAGCCTTTTAATCATGACATTGATTGCTTGGCGTTGGCTTTTCCCTTTTTTTTTTTTTACAAATGCTAAAAGACTTGATCTTAACCGAGAAATTTCATTTTATTGTGAATTAACTGATACGATCCTTGAAATAAAAAAAAGAAGAATAAAAAAAAGAAGAAGAAGAAGAAAATGCTGGAAAATATTACTAATTCTTTCGCTTAAGAAATTTTTCTACAAACAACTAGAATATTAAAGAAAATTAAAAAGAAAGAAAGATAAAAAGAAAATATATAATCTTTTTATAAATTATAAATTATAAATTACTTACTGAGAAATATTTTAAATATATTCCCTTAGAGTTAGAAATAAGAAATCGTCAATTATACAAATCGAATATTATTAATATTCGAATTATTAATATTATATAATAATAATATTAAATAAATATATTTAATTAAATATATTAAATATATTATTTATATTTTTTAATTATTTTATTTTTTATTATTATTGTATTATTTTTATTAATTATTTTATTAATTATATTATTAATCTATTTAATTTTATTTTATTTTTTATTATTATAGTATTTTTATTTATTATTTTATTAATTATATTATTTAATTAAATATATTAAATAAATATATAATATATTATAATAATTTAATTAATTAATTAATTTCTTTTTATTGATTTAATATGTAATCAATCCTTTCTTTTTTTATTTATCAAAATACAAATTACTTTTAATAATCACAGTAGCAATCGAATGATTTTACGAGTAATAAAATAGGAAATAAAAAAACAAACAAAACCGAATTAAATGGAGCAGTCAAGATGATAAGAAAAGAAAAAAAAAAACAAATAAAAAATGTTAAAGGAAGGAAATAATTTTTGTAGGATGGTAATAAAAAAAGGTTTTTGCAAACGAACTAGAATATATGTATCCTTGTTAACTATTGATGATGCTCTTGGGCATTTTTTAACGTGGTGCCTTTTACAACGTACGTTGCCTCGTGCGTTCGGTGTTTGCTGCAATGTGTGTGTATGTTGTGTATGAGTGGGTGGAAGTTGCATAAGGTTAATTAATCGAGCACTTTTATACAGTTTCTCTTCTAGAGGGTACGATATACTTTGGAGGGCTACAAAATGTCGAAGGGCGGTCAACGATTACTCAACTTTCCTTTTTTTATTTCCTTTACTGTATCTCCCTTTCTCTTTCTCTCTCTCTCTCTCTCTCTCTTTTTATCATTTCATTTCCGTTTCATTTCTTCCCTTTCTCTTTTTCTTCAGTTCTCTCGTCCCTTCCCTTTTTTTTTCTTTCCCCTTGTCGATTTGTGGCTCGTTTCATTCTAATTAAAGTGATATTCACTTGGACACGTCGTCGATCGACTATCATAGTTAGAATGTTCGATAAAAGGTAGAGGATACCATCCTACCCACACGAGATATTCCTCATATATTTTCAATACCTACTAAAACCTATATCCCTCCTTTCCCCGTCTCCTTTAAACCCCGTTTATTCGATATTCTTTAAAATCGATACCAGTTCACTATCTAGAACAATGTGTCCTAAATTCTATCGAAATTTTCAATATTTATTTATCTTTTTTCCTTGATAGGAATTACAAGTTCATTTTATTTTTAAGTTTTATTAAATTGTAATCATATGATTGCTTTAATTTTTTTTATGCATGATATTGATTAATCATATGATTAGTAATCATATACAGTAATATCTATGTAATATATCTTTTATGTATTAATGTTTTATTTCATTTATTTATTTAGAATTAGATTAATTAATTTTTTGTTTTTGTTTACTTATTCAATTTCATTTAAAATCCATATTAGTTTATTATCTATTAACAATCTATCCTAAATTCTATCCAAATTTGAAATATTAATTTTTTTTTCTTTATACAAATTTTTATTATATATATTATTATATATATTTATTATTTATATATATTATATTTTATTATATATTTTATTATATATATTTTTATTTTTTTTTGATTGAATTAATAATCATATAATTACTTGGTTTATTTTATATATATGATATTGATTAATGATATGATTAGTAATCATATATAGTAGTATCTATGTCATATATCTTTTACGTATTATTGTTTTATTTCATTTATTTATTTATTTATTTAGAATTAATAATTAATTGTTTTTTCTGTACGTACCCTTCGTTTACTTCGAATATTTTCCAATTGTCTTGCAGTAGCTTCACCAATGCTTTGCGAACCCCATAATTCTGCACCAACTCTTGCATAAGTAAAGGTCATCGAGCCGATTGGTAGAAAATATGTTAGTATCATAAAGATTACGTTGTATCTGTGAAAATGAATACAATACATAAAATATAAATATAGATGAAAATCGATTGGCAATTATTACATTTTTATTAATATTTCAATTTATTAATATTTATAATTATTAATATTATATTATAATATATTACATATATTCGCAAATGTCCTTTCAATTAAAATATTTAGTTCGGTTTTTTTTCTTTATTTTATTTTAATTTTATTTCTTTTTAATCTTTTTTTTCCTTCTTCTTCTTTTTCCTCGTAAAAGTTAAACGTTCAAAGAGATCTTTGTGTTATATCCTTTTAAAAGGATAGATCGTTTTCTGTAATCCTACGAAACTGATCATTAAACTGTAAGATTGTTAAAGTCGGTTAAGGATATAATCGCTAAATAATAAATAAATGGATTCTCTCATTAGAAATAAGATCATACTTTTGCATTAATTTAATCTCATTTAATATATATATATTTATTTAAAATGGATGATATAAAATTTAATGTGAATAGAAATAATATTTACAGATATATTATTATATATATATATATATAGCAAATATAATTTAAATAAAAAATCGATTGAAATAACAATTCGTTCGTTAAATTGATTTTATTCATTGTAACGATGATGTTATTGTTATATTTGAATTATTTATTGATTAAAGAAGAATATATTCTCTGGTTATTCGAAGTTTCGGTATTTCGCGGATAAATTGTTATTTGATTTGAACGATTAAAATGGTGATTATTTGTACGTATATCCATATCTTGAATATCAGAAATTTCATGAGTAATCTCACTGGAGAGATAATTCGATCATATATTTTATACATAAGATTGAGAAATTATACATTTCAGTTTAACATTAAATATTATTCTAACAAATACGAAACAAAATTAAATATGGTAATATAGAATTTTATTTGATATTTAATTCGACATATTATTGATTAAATTTAACACGCATAGGAAATATTATTGTAATAATAATTAAATGAAGATTGAAATAAAATAATTTTATTTCGGTATTTTTATTTCTTTTATTAATAATTAATTTAGAAAATAATTTTCTATTGTATTTTTGTAATAAGTTTTTATCGATAAATCAAATTGTTTTTATATTAAATATTTATTTTTTATGATTTAGCAATGATTTGTATTTGAAGATTAAAATAATTCAAACAAGAAGTTAGAATTTACAAAGAAATTGTATTTCAATTTAGATTGTTGGACTACGAATGTGATCACAAGTGAGGTTTCTTAGACATAACGTAGTTTGTAACTAGTTTCTCTCTAACTCATGGAAATCCATCGTTTTGTCGGATTAGAGGTAGAATCACGTTTTGCTTTGTAAAGGCTGTCATTGTGCGTGATTCTGTTAAATAGAGCTTATGAAATTCATCATTTATTGTTGGTTATTAGTAATATTAATTTATAACTTATTAATTAGTAAGTAATTATTACCTTATTAATTAATAAGTATTTCTTATACAATATGCAATTTGAAACGTTCAATTATTTAATCAATGCAATTATATTATATATGTGTACATATATTGAATTTTTAAACTCCTGCATATATGCAACACAGTTTATAGGTATGTAAGAAGGTGTTGCCTATCCACAGGGGCAAAAAGTCAATGTTCTTTACAACAATTTTTTTATTCTTATTTTCTTTTCTTTTTATTTTACCTTAGTTTAATTTTTTTTTATATTTATTAAATATATAATATAAAATATATAAAATATTAATATATATATTTTAATATTTTTTAATAATACATTTAGGTATTTAGGTATTAGGTATTTAGTTATATATATTTAAATATTATAAATATATAATTTTTAATATATATATTATATATATATTAAAATATTTAATTCTTTTATAATATTATTAAATTTAAATTTTTATTTATATATATAAAAAATGATAATAATTTAATTGAATTTAATTTTAATAAAATGTGAGATAATTTCTTGGAACTAGAATAAGGTCAAATAATTAAATTTGATGTATTAATTAAACACATTTAACGATACGGTTCTATGTTCGGAACAATTTCAAATGAAATAATATTTCTTCGAATTTTCAATGAAGTATTTCTTCAATAAGTAGTTTGCTACGTTCTTATTCGAAATAATTAATACTATGATAATTTTGTTACGTTTGATATTTAATTAAAATTTCAATCAAGATTTATATACACATCCTACGATTATATATCTTATCTTGAAATTTTTGTCTCGTGACAAAAGTTAACACCTCTTGTCACATATTATATTTTCACGTTTCATTTAGTTTAGGTGGACAAAAATGATTACGAAGTAATAATATTCGTGCGTTTAAAGTGAGAATATGGTCGACCGATGATGGAACGTTGAAATTATTCGCTCGATTAAAACATCCCACGTGTTGTCTTCAAGTTAGCCGATAATCTCTGGCGTTAATGAAATCGCGATAAGTTAATTACGTGTCACCTAAATGCGTTACGCGAACTAGCCATGGCAAGAAAGAAAAAAAAACGCTACGTTGAGAAAGTTAGAAAGAATTGAATGCATAAATAAATATTTTTCATCGTTGTTAGGAAAAAGGAAAAAGGAAAAAGGAAAAAGGAAAAAATAGGAAACTATTAAAAGAAAGAAAAAAGAAAAATTTGTTTTAAAACGAAATTACAACGAAAGATAGGAAAAATATTCATAGAAGAGTATAAGAAAAAAATTATGAAAATTTAATTATAATAATTGCTAATATTAGTATTAATAATAATAATAATAATAAAAGCAGATTGAAACAATGTAATTGTTCAAGAAAAAGAAAATTCATAACGAAATTAAAACAAAAGATTACAAAAATATTCGTAGAAAAGTATAATAAAAAAAAAACATGTGTGCATATTACGCAAGTTAGAAGTGAAACCTTCAAATAAACAAGTTTCGAGGATAATTTATTATATAAGATTATTATAATATTATTTGTACTTTTAATTTGTAATTATTTATTTAATTATAAAAATTCGCGCCTGTTCGTATGCAACCCTTAAGACACACTTTGAAAATGTTGCTTGCAAGCGCTATCTACTAGAACGGAATTTTTTTGCAGTCAAAACTGTTTATACACGTATGTATAACGGGTTGCCTAAATTTCGGGCAGAAAAAAATTCCGTCCCGACAGATGACGCTAGCAAGCAACATTTTCAAAGTGTGTCTGGAGGATTGCATTCATACAGGCGCGCATTTTTATAATAATTTCAAAGAAAGTAAATAATAAAACAATTTAAAAAATGTTTGCAAATCAAATATTTTTATAAATAATGATTACTTATAAATAATCATATGTTTGTATCTTTTTCTCTTCTTATATAGTATTAAGGTCGTCTCGTTTTTCCACTATATTATTCCGTTTCATTTTTTCAAATCCCACCCATTCTAAAGAAGTTTTCACTTCAAGAATATGAAAATTTAATTATAATAACTGCTAATATTACTATTAATAATAATAATAATAATAATAATAATAATAATAATAAAAACAGAATAAAACAATATGAAGAAAATGAATGGGCCATCCACAAAAAAAAAGAAAAAAAATGGACAAAGAAAAGAAAGATTTATAGACATTATGGTGTTCCATCAACGCTTGTATGCTATGGTGTGTCTATATAGGTGATAGGAATTTTATGATAAAGCTGCTGACCGGTAGGTTGAGTCGTTTAA
Organism: Polistes dominula; assembly: GCF_049000335.1. Lineage (NCBI taxonomy): Eukaryota > Metazoa > Arthropoda > Insecta > Hymenoptera > Vespidae > Polistes > Polistes dominula. Next base: position 4,716,212 of record NW_028300906.1, on the reverse strand, counting down.
GAGTCATAAACTAGTCACGATGGTAATATCTTTGTGAACCTGACGAGCATGCGAACAATTTTGCTTTTATGTTCATCGAGAAGCGAAAAGGGAATAGGTACTTTTAACTTTTCTTTTATCAACCAACTTTGTCCTATTTTAAACGTTCAAATCTTCCCGCTAAAATCACACTGTTCATTTTTCATCTTATTTTGTTTTAAATTTGAACATTTAAAAACTGATTTTTTAATTGGTAGTATTTGATTTGTTAACACGTTCCGTGCCACGTGTACCACCGGTGGTACACTTACCATTAGACATATTTATTTAATGTGCTAAAAATATATGTTTATAACAAATTTAATTCTAAATTTAATTAAATTTAATTGAATTCAAAAATATTTCTATTAAAATATATTTTATATATTTGTTTATAACGAATTTAATTCTAAATTTAATTAAATTTAATTGAATTCAAAGATATTCCTATTAAAATATTGATGCATTATACAAAATACAGTATAGAACCAAGCAGCACATAAGTTTGTTTAATTGTTATATTTACAATAATTAATAATTACATGTAATGATTATTTATTAAAGTAAAATTAAATGGCCTGAATGACAAATCAAGTAAAAGTAAAAAGAACGTGGCACGGAACGTGTTAATGCTGTACTTTTGAAATTGAAATTGAAATTGTTAAAAAATATTGACTCGAATTTAATCAGTTTTTTTTTTCCTAGGAAAATATTTGAAAACAGGTTTTCTTTTGTATGAATATCTTTTTTGTTAAGTTTGTTGTACACGAAGTATTAAAAATTCCGAGAGATCTATGTTTGGTTTTTCTTTTATATTTTTTAATTCCTCAGATAATGATAAGCTCTTTGGACAAAGACAAAGGACAGGCAAAATACGCGTGCCTTTAACGTGGCTCGTTGATGGAAATCGTTAAAGGGTCAGTCAGAATGTGGAGTTGACATTAAAGCCCTTTTGCCATTTAACTCAAACCTCTCTATGAGGTTCCACTGCGTTGTTCATAATACGATGAACTTTCATACACCAACTTGTTGTTAGTTTAATTCAGGTTTCTCTCTCCTTTCTCTTATTGTCATTTTTTGTTATTTTTTTATTTCAAAATTTCACGCCACTATGATTCGATGTTTTGTTTATCGATTTTCTGATTGAAATGTAAACGTGTAAATATAGAAATGATTTCAGATATTTGATTATACTTACAGATATTCTTGAAAGCTAAGACCATCGTCATCTCTGTTAGGCCAATCACTATAACATATTATTCGTATTTCACCATTAGCGAAATTTTGTGTGTAAGTTGTGTTAAAGAGTAGCATTGGAAAGGAAAGAATTGCACCGACGATCCAAATGACTACAGCAACACAGAGAGTTGCTCTACGACCCATTCTTTGTCTCAATGGGTTTACTATGGCCATGTACCTGTTGAAAAACAAACGATTAGGTTAGACAAGTTTTACAAATTTAACTTTTATTTTACGATTGGTGTGTATACCATTATTTTATATACATTTAAAGTAAGTTTTCAAAACTTTGATCATATTAAAATAATAGGAATTAGGCTTTTTTTCTTTATTTAGGGCTGTAAATATTATATATAAACAATATAAAAAAATATTTTGTAAAATATATTTTTCTATTTTTCTCTTACTTCAAATAAAAATATTGACTTGTGTTATATATACATTTATATATGTGTGTAAAAATGTATAAAAGATATATTGATTGATACAAAATTGGAAAAAATAAATAGAAAAGATAGCAATGAAAGTAGAAAGTTCTATGAGAGACAGTAAAAAGACAAATCGGATTTTATCATCTGAAAAACACGCGGGATACGAAAAGTTATACGTCGACATCACTGTACCGAGAAATTTTACAAGATGCAAGCAAAACTCGTAAAATTTACGGAACGATGAGCACGTTGCATTACTATAATAGATCGGATTTTTTAGCCACGATTGAACAAACAAAGAAAACGATAGAAACAAAAAGGAAAGAAAATCAATTCTGCAAATTTCTAATCTTTGTCAACAAAAGTAGATTTCACATTTTCTTTTTCTTGTTTATTAAATTAATAAATTTATATATATATTATCAATTATTATTTTTAAATAATACGTTTTATTAAAATTTGTTCGTAAGTGGGATTTTTTTGAAACAACATTTGGATTATTAAAATACATGAAAATACAGAGATTTTGTTAAAATTATATATATTAATATTAATATATTATTAATACATATAATATATATTTTATATTAATATATATAATAAATACATAATATAATATAAATTTTATATATATAATATGTATACATATGACATTTTAAATTTCTGAAAATTAAGTTTCTTTTCTAATCAGTTTTTTCTTTTATATATATATATATAACATATCTGTTGTCAAAGTTTATAAGAATAATAATGATAACGGTGATAATAATTATAATAAAAAGATGTATGAAAAATTCTAATACGTTTCTTTCGTCCAGTAAATCGAATGAACGAACCGCCCCCAGGTAGATATTAGAAAATGGATCTCACAAGTACCCACCTACGTTTTATTACTGCAATTCAAGGTTCGGACACCAAAGCAATTCCACGTTTCTCGTACAACGAGAGCACTCACGTTTAGATTCCTAGA